>NW_027228359.1:0-11503 GCF_037783145.1 Equus przewalskii
CACCTCTTTGGGCAGCTAAGAAACAACTCGCTCTGCTCTGGTGTTTTACAGCCTACAGGGAACGAGTCTTACAAAGGCCTGTGAAACGCAGTTTATTCCCAGCCCTGATCTGGCTGAAGTAGAACTTCTGCTCTGCCGGGTCCTACATGGCGCTAGAGCTGCAAGGCGCAAAGCTCTGCCTTGATTCCACAAGGGTAGACAAGTCCCTCAGGTAAAACATCCAGCTATTTCGGCAGCTAAGAAACAACTCGCTCTGCATAGGGCTCTTACAGCCTACCGGGAACATGTCTTACAAAGGACTGTGAAACGCAGTTTCTTCCCAGCCCTGATCTGGCTGAAATAGAACTTCTGCTCTGGGTGTGCCACATTGACCTAGAGCTCAAAGGCACAACGTGCAGGCTTCTTAAAAAAGGGCGAGGTGGGACCCAGAGCATCTTGCTTCCAGCTCTTTGGGAAGCTAAGAAACAACTCGCTCTGCACAGCGCTCTTACAGCCTACCGGGAACATCTCTTACGAAGGCCTGTGAAACGCAGATTCTTTGCAGGCCTGATCTGGCTGAAGTGGAACTTCTGCTCTGGGTGTGCCACATGGCCCTGGAGCTGAAAGGCACAACGTGCAGGCTTCTTTCCAAAGGGCGTGTTGGGCCCCAAAGCCTCTTGCTTCCAGCTCTTTGGGAAGCTAAGAAACAACTCGCTCTGCAGACCTCTCTTACAGCCAACCGGGAGCATCTCTTGCAAAGGCCTGAGAAATGCAGTTTCTTTGCAGGCCTTATCTCGCTGAGGTAGAACTGCTGCTATGCCATATCCTACTTCTGCCTAGAGTTGCAAGTCTCAAAGTCCTGCCTTGATTCCTCAAGGGCAGACAGGCCCCACAGCGTGGGGCTTCCACCTCTTTGGGCTGCTGAGAAACAACTTGCTCTGCACTGGTGTTTTACAGCCTACAGGGAACGAGTCTTACAAAGTCCTGTGAAACGCAGTTTATTCCCAGCCCTGATGTGGCTGAAGTAGAACTTCTGCTCTGCCGGGTCCTACATGGCGCTAGAGCTGCAAGGCGCAAAGCTCTGCCTTGATTCCACAAGGGTAGACAAGTCCCTCAGGTAAAACATCCAGCTATTTCGGCAGCTAAGAAACAACTCGCTCTGCATAGGGCTCTTACAGCCTACCGGGAACATGTCTTACAAAGGACTGTGAAACGCAGTTTCTTCCCAGCCCTGATCTGGCTGAAGTAGAACTTCTGCTCTGGGTGTGCCACATTGACCTAGAGCTCAAAGGCACAACGTGCAGGCTTCTTAAAAAAGGGCGAGGTGGGACCCAGAGCATCTTGCTTCCAGCTCTTTGGGAAGCTAAGAAACAACTCGCTCTGCACAGCGCTCTTACAGCCTACCGGGAACATCTCTTACGAAGGCCTGTGAAACGCAGTCTCTTTGCAGGCCTGATCTGGCTGAAGTGGAACTTCTGCTCTGGGTGTGCCACATGGCCCTAGAGCTGAAAGGCACAACGTGCAGGCTTCTTTCCAAAGGGAGAGTTGGGCCGCAGAGCATCTTGCTTCCAGCTCTTTGGGAAGCTAAGAAACAACTCGCTCTGCACAGTGCTCTTACAGCCTACCGGGAACATCTCTTCCAAAGGCCTGTGAAACGCAGTTTCTTTGCAGGCCTGATCTGGCTGAAGTAGGACTTCTGCTCTGGGTGTGCTACTTTGCCCTAGAGCTGAAAGGCACAACGTGCAGGCTTCTTTCCAAAGGGCGAGTTGGGCCCCACAGCATCTTGCTTCCAGCTCTTTGGGAAGCTAAGAAACAACTCGCTCTGCAGACCTCTCTTACAGCCAACCGGGAGCATCTCTTGCAAAGGTCTGAGAAATGCAGTTTCTTCGCAGGCCTTATCTCGCTGAGGTAGAACTGCTGCTATGCTGTGTCCTACGTCGGTCTAGAGTTACAAGGCTCAAAGTCCTGCCTTGACTCCTCAAGGGCAGACAGGCCCCACAGCGTGGGGCTTCCACCTCTTTAGGCAGCTAAGAAACATCTTGCTCTGCACTGGTGTTTTACAGCCTACAGGGAACGAGTCTTACAAAGACCTGTGAAACGCAGTTTCTTCCCAGCCCTGATCTGGCTGAAGTAGAACTTCTGCTCTGCCGGGTCCTACATGGCGCTAGAGCTGCAAGGCACAAAGTCCTCCCTTTTTTCCACAAGGGTAGACAAGTCCCTCAGGTCCAGCTTCCAGCTCTTTCGGCAGCTAAGAAACAACTCGCTGTGCACAGTGCTCTTACAGCCTACCGGGAACATCTCTTACAAAGGCCTGTGAAACGCATTTTCTTTGCAGGCTTGATCTGGCTGAAGTAGAACTTCTGCTCTGGGTGTGCCACATGGCCCTAGAGCTGAAAGGCACAACGTGCAGGCTTCTTTCCAAAGGGCGAGTTGGGCCCCACAGCATCTTGCTTCCAGCTCTTTGGGAAGATAAGAAACAGCTCGCTCTGCACAGTGCTCTTACAGCCTACTGGGAACATCTCTTACAAAGGCCTGTGAAACGCAGTTTCTTTGCAGGCCTGATCTGGCTGAAGTAGGACTTCTGCTCTGGGTGTGCCACTTTGCCCTAGAGCTGAAAGACACAACGTGCAGGCTTCTTTCCAAAGGGCGAGTTGGGCCCCAAAGCCTCTTGCTTCCAGCTCTTTGGGAAGCTAAGAAACAACTCGCTCTGCAGACCTCTCTTACAGCCAACCGGGAGCATCTCTTGCAAAGGCCTGAGAAATGCAGTTTCTTTGCAGGCCTTATCTCGCTGAGGTAGAACTGCTGCTATGCCATATCCTACTTCTGCCTAGAGTTGCAAGTCTCAAAGTCCTGCCTTGATTCCTCAAGGGCAGACAGGCCCCACAGCGTGGGGCTTCCACCTCTTTGGGCTGCTGAGAAACAACTTGCTCTGCACTGGTGTTTTACAGCCTACAGGGAACGAGTCTTACAAAGTCCTGTGAAACGCAGTTTATTCCCAGCCCTGATGTGGCTGAAGTAGAACTTCTGCTCTGCCGGGTCCTACATGGCGCTAGAGCTGCAAGGCGCAAAGCTCTGCCTTGATTCCACAAGGGTAGACAAGTCCCTCAGGTAAAACATCCAGCTATTTCGGCAGCTAAGAAACAACTCGCTCTGCATAGGGCTCTTACAGCCTACCGGGAACATGTCTTACAAAGGACTGTGAAACGCAGTTTCTTCCCAGCCCTGATCTGGCTGAAGTAGAACTTCTGCTCTGGGTGTGCCACATTGACCTAGAGCTCAAAGGCACAACGTGCAGGCTTCTTAAAAAAGGGCGAGGTGGGACCCAGAGCATCTTGCTTCCAGCTCTTTGGGAAGCTAAGAAACAACTCGCTCTGCACAGCGCTCTTACAGCCTACCGGGAACATCTCTTACGAAGGCCTGTGAAACGCAGATTCTTTGCAGGCCTGATCTGGCTGAAGTGGAACTTCTGCTCTGGGTGTGCCACATGGCCCTGGAGCTGAAAGGCACAACGTGCAGGCTTCTTTCCAAAGGGCGTGTTGGGCCCCAAAGCCTCTTGCTTCCAGCTCTTTGGGAAGCTAAGAAACAACTCGCTCTGCAGACCTCTCTTACAGCCAACCGGGAGCATCTCTTGCAAAGGCCTGAGAAATGCAGTTTCTTTGCAGGCCTTATCTCGCTGAGGTAGAACTGCTGCTATGCCATATCCTACTTCTGCCTAGAGTTGCAAGTCTCAAAGTCCTGCCTTGATTCCTCAAGGGCAGACAGGCCCCACAGCGTGGGGCTTCCACCTCTTTGGGCTGCTGAGAAACAACTTGCTCTGCACTGGTGTTTTACAGCCTACAGGGAACGAGTCTTACAAAGTCCTGTGAAACGCAGTTTATTCCCAGCCCTGATGTGGCTGAAGTAGAACTTCTGCTCTGCCGGGTCCTACATGGCGCTAGAGCTGCAAGGCGCAAAGCTCTGCCTTGATTCCACAAGGGTAGACAAGTCCCTCAGGTAAAACATCCAGCTATTTCGGCAGCTAAGAAACAACTCGCTCTGCATAGGGCTCTTACAGCCTACCGGGAACATGTCTTACAAAGGACTGTGAAACGCAGTTTCTTCCCAGCCCTGATCTGGCTGAAGTAGAACTTCTGCTCTGGGTGTGCCACATTGACCTAGAGCTCAAAGGCACAACGTGCAGGCTTCTTAAAAAAGGGCGAGGTGGGACCCAGAGCATCTTGCTTCCAGCTCTTTGGGAAGCTAAGAAACAACTCGCTCTGCACAGCGCTCTTACAGCCTACCGGGAACATCTCTTACGAAGGCCTGTGAAACGCAGTCTCTTTGCAGGCCTGATCTGGCTGAAGTGGAACTTCTGCTCTGGGTGTGCCACATGGCCCTAGAGCTGAAAGGCACAACGTGCAGGCTTCTTTCCAAAGGGAGAGTTGGGCCGCAGAGCATCTTGCTTCCAGCTCTTTGGGAAGCTAAGAAACAACTCGCTCTGCACAGTGCTCTTACAGCCTACCGGGAACATCTCTTCCAAAGGCCTGTGAAACGCAGTTTCTTTGCAGGCCTGATCTGGCTGAAGTAGGACTTCTGCTCTGGGTGTGCTACTTTGCCCTAGAGCTGAAAGGCACAACGTGCAGGCTTCTTTCCAAAGGGCGAGTTGGGCCCCACAGCATCTTGCTTCCAGCTCTTTGGGAAGCTAAGAAACAACTCGCTCTGCAGACCTCTCTTACAGCCAACCGGGAGCATCTCTTGCAAAGGTCTGAGAAATGCAGTTTCTTCGCAGGCCTTATCTCGCTGAGGTAGAACTGCTGCTATGCTGTGTCCTACGTCGGTCTAGAGTTACAAGGCTCAAAGTCCTGCCTTGACTCCTCAAGGGCAGACAGGCCCCACAGCGTGGGGCTTCCACCTCTTTAGGCAGCTAAGAAACATCTTGCTCTGCACTGGTGTTTTACAGCCTACAGGGAACGAGTCTTACAAAGACCTGTGAAACGCAGTTTCTTCCCAGCCCTGATCTGGCTGAAGTAGAACTTCTGCTCTGCCGGGTCCTACATGGCGCTAGAGCTGCAAGGCACAAAGTCCTCCCTTTTTTCCACAAGGGTAGACAAGTCCCTCAGGTCCAGCTTCCAGCTCTTTCGGCAGCTAAGAAACAACTCGCTGTGCACAGTGCTCTTACAGCCTACCGGGAACATCTCTTACAAAGGCCTGTGAAACGCATTTTCTTTGCAGGCTTGATCTGGCTGAAGTAGAACTTCTGCTCTGGGTGTGCCACATGGCCCTAGAGCTGAAAGGCACAACGTGCAGGCTTCTTTCCAAAGGGCGAGTTGGGCCCCACAGCATCTTGCTTCCAGCTCTTTGGGAAGATAAGAAACAGCTCGCTCTGCACAGTGCTCTTACAGCCTACTGGGAACATCTCTTACAAAGGCCTGTGAAACGCAGTTTCTTTGCAGGCCTGATCTGGCTGAAGTAGGACTTCTGCTCTGGGT
Organism: Equus przewalskii; assembly: GCF_037783145.1. Classification (NCBI taxonomy): domain Eukaryota; kingdom Metazoa; phylum Chordata; class Mammalia; order Perissodactyla; family Equidae; genus Equus; species Equus przewalskii. Next base: position 5,448 of record NW_027228359.1, read on the forward strand.
GTGCCACTTTGCCCTAGAGCTGAAAGACACAACGTGCAGGCTTCTTTCCAAAGGGCGAGTTGGGCCCCAAAGCCTCTTGCTTCCAGCTCTTTGGGAAGCTAAGAAACAACTCGCTCTGCAGACCTCTCTTACAGCCAACCGGGAGCATCTCTTGCAAAGGCCTGAGAAATGCAGTTTCTTTGCAGGCCTTATCTCGCTGAGGTAGAACTGCTGCTATGCCATATCCTACTTCTGCCTAGAGTTGCAAGTCTCAAAGTCCTGCCTTGATTCCTCAAGGGCAGACAGGCCCCACAGCGTGGGGCTTCCACCTCTTTGGGCTGCTGAGAAACAACTTGCTCTGCACTGGTGTTTTACAGCCTACAGGGAACGAGTCTTACAAAGTCCTGTGAAACGCAGTTTATTCCCAGCCCTGATGTGGCTGAAGTAGAACTTCTGCTCTGCCGGGTCCTACATGGCGCTAGAGCTGCAAGGCGCAAAGCTCTGCCTTGATTCCACAAGGGTAGACAAGTCCCTCAGGTAAAACATCCAGCTATTTCGGCAGCTAAGAAACAACTCGCTCTGCATAGGGCTCTTACAGCCTACCGGGAACATGTCTTACAAAGGACTGTGAAACGCAGTTTCTTCCCAGCCCTGATCTGGCTGAAGTAGAACTTCTGCTCTGGGTGTGCCACATTGACCTAGAGCTCAAAGGCACAACGTGCAGGCTTCTTAAAAAAGGGCGAGGTGGGACCCAGAGCATCTTGCTTCCAGCTCTTTGGGAAGCTAAGAAACAACTCGCTCTGCACAGCGCTCTTACAGCCTACCGGGAACATCTCTTACGAAGGCCTGTGAAACGCAGTCTCTTTGCAGGCCTGATCTGGCTGAAGTGGAACTTCTGCTCTGGGTGTGCCACATGGCCCTAGAGCTGAAAGGCACAACGTGCAGGCTTCTTTCCAAAGGGAGAGTTGGGCCGCAGAGCATCTTGCTTCCAGCTCTTTGGGAAGCTAAGAAACAACTCGCTCTGCACAGTGCTCTTACAGCCTACCGGGAACATCTCTTCCAAAGGCCTGTGAAACGCAGTTTCTTTGCAGGCCTGATCTGGCTGAAGTAGGACTTCTGCTCTGGGTGTGCTACTTTGCCCTAGAGCTGAAAGGCACAACGTGCAGGCTTCTTTCCAAAGGGCGAGTTGGGCCCCACAGCATCTTGCTTCCAGCTCTTTGGGAAGCTAAGAAACAACTCGCTCTGCAGACCTCTCTTACAGCCAACCGGGAGCATCTCTTGCAAAGGTCTGAGAAATGCAGTTTCTTCGCAGGCCTTATCTCGCTGAGGTAGAACTGCTGCTATGCTGTGTCCTACGTCGGTCTAGAGTTACAAGGCTCAAAGTCCTGCCTTGACTCCTCAAGGGCAGACAGGCCCCACAGCGTGGGGCTTCCACCTCTTTAGGCAGCTAAGAAACATCTTGCTCTGCACTGGTGTTTTACAGCCTACAGGGAACGAGTCTTACAAAGACCTGTGAAACGCAGTTTCTTCCCAGCCCTGATCTGGCTGAAGTAGAACTTCTGCTCTGCCGGGTCCTACATGGCGCTAGAGCTGCAAGGCACAAAGTCCTCCCTTTTTTCCACAAGGGTAGACAAGTCCCTCAGGTCCAGCTTCCAGCTCTTTCGGCAGCTAAGAAACAACTCGCTGTGCACAGTGCTCTTACAGCCTACCGGGAACATCTCTTACAAAGGCCTGTGAAACGCATTTTCTTTGCAGGCTTGATCTGGCTGAAGTAGAACTTCTGCTCTGGGTGTGCCACATGGCCCTAGAGCTGAAAGGCACAACGTGCAGGCTTCTTTCCAAAGGGCGAGTTGGGCCCCACAGCATCTTGCTTCCAGCTCTTTGGGAAGATAAGAAACAGCTCGCTCTGCACAGTGCTCTTACAGCCTACTGGGAACATCTCTTACAAAGGCCTGTGAAACGCAGTTTCTTTGCAGGCCTGATCTGGCTGAAGTAGGACTTCTGCTCTGGGTGTGCCACTTTGCCCTAGAGCTGAAAGACACAACGTGCAGGCTTCTTTCCAAAGGGCGAGTTGGGCCCCAAAGCCTCTTGCTTCCAGCTCTTTGGGAAGCTAAGAAACAACTCGCTCTGCAGACCTCTCTTACAGCCAACCGGGAGCATCTCTTGCAAAGGCCTGAGAAATGCAGTTTCTTTGCAGGCCTTATCTCGCTGAGGTAGAACTGCTGCTATGCCATATCCTACTTCTGCCTAGAGTTGCAAGTCTCAAAGTCCTGCCTTGATTCCTCAAGGGCAGACAGGCCCCACAGCGTGGGGCTTCCACCTCTTTGGGCTGCTAAGAAACAACTCGCTCTGCACTGGTGTTTTACAGCCTACAGGGAACGAGTCTTACAAAGGCCTGTGAAACGCAGTTTATTCCCAGCCCTGATCTGGCTGAAGTAGAACTTCTGCTCTGCCGGGTCCTACATGGCGCTAGAGCTGCAAGGCGCAAAGCTCTGCCTTGATTCCACAAGGGTAGACAAGTCCCTCAGGTAAAACATCCAGCTATTTCGGCAGCTAAGAAACAACTCGCTCTGCATAGGGCTCTTACAGCCTACCGGGAACATGTCTTACAAAGGACTGTGAAACGCAGTTTCTTCCCAGCCCTGATCTGGCTGAAGTAGAACTTCTGCTCTGGGTGTGCCACATTGACCTAGAGCTCAAAGGCACAACGTGCAGGCTTCTTAAAAAAGGGCGAGGTGGGACCCAGAGCATCTTGCTTCCAGCTCTTTGGGAAGCTAAGAAACAACTCGCTCTGCACAGCGCTCTTACAGCCTACCGGGAACATCTCTTACGAAGGCCTGTGAAACGCAGATTCTTTGCAGGCCTGATCTGGCTGAAGTGGAACTTCTGCTCTGGGTGTGCCACATTGCCCTGGAGCTGAAAGGCACAACGTGCAGGCTTCTTTCCAAAGGGCGAGTTGGGCCCCAAAGCCTCTTGCTTCCAGCTCTTTGGGAAGCTAAGAAACAACTCGCTCTGCAGACCTCTCTTACAGCCAACCGGGAGCATCTCTTGCAAAGGCCTGAGAAATGCAGTTTCTTTGCAGGCCTTATCTCGCTGAGGTAGAACTGCTGCTATGCCATATCCTACTTCTGCCTAGAGTTGCAAGTCTCAAAGTCCTGCCTTGATTCCTCAAGGGCAGACAGGCCCCACAGCGTGGGGCTTCCACCTCTTTGGGCTGCTGAGAAACAACTTGCTCTGCACTGGTGTTTTACAGCCTACAGGGAACGAGTCTTACAAAGTCCTGTGAAACGCAGTTTATTCCCAGCCCTGATGTGGCTGAAGTAGAACTTCTGCTCTGCCGGGTCCTACATGGCGCTAGAGCTGCAAGGCGCAAAGCTCTGCCTTGATTCCACAAGGGTAGACAAGTCCCTCAGGTAAAACATCCAGCTATTTCGGCAGCTAAGAAACAACTCGCTCTGCATAGGGCTCTTACAGCCTACCGGGAACATGTCTTACAAAGGACTGTGAAACGCAGTTTCTTCCCAGCCCTGATCTGGCTGAAGTAGAACTTCTGCTCTGGGTGTGCCACATTGACCTAGAGCTCAAAGGCACAACGTGCAGGCTTCTTAAAAAAGGGCGAGGTGGGACACAGAGCATCTTGCTTCCAGCTCTTTGGGAAGCTAAGAAACAACTCGCTCTGCACAGTGCTCTTACAGCCTAGTGGGAACATCTCTTCCACAGGCCTGTGAAACGCAGTTTCTTTGCAGGCCTGATCTGGCTGAAGTAGGACTTCTGCTCTGGGTGTGCTACTTTGCCCTAGAGCTGAAAGGCACAACGTGCAGGCTTCTTTCCAAAGGGCGAGTTGGGCCCCACAGCATCTTGCTTCCAGCTCTTTGGGAAGCTAAGAAACAACTCGCTCTGCACAGTGCTCTTACAGCCTACCGGGAACATCTCTTCCAAAGGCCTGTGAAACGCAGTTTCTTTGCAGGCCTGATCTGGCTGAAGTAGGACTTCTGCTCTGGGTGTGCTACTTTGCCCTAGAGCTGAAAGGCACAACGTGCAGGCTTCTTTCCAAAGGGCGAGTTGGGCCCCACAGCATCTTGCTTCCAGCTCTTTGGGAAGCTAAGAAACAACTCGCTCTGCAGACCTCTCTTACAGCCAACCGGGAGCATCTCTTGCAAAGGCCTGAGAAATGCAGTTTCTTTGCAGGCCTTATCTCGCTGAGGTAGAACTGCTGCTATGCCATGTCCTACTTCTGCCTAGAGTTGCAAGTCTCAAAGTCCTGCCTTGATTCCTCAAGGGCAGACAGGCCCCACAGCGTGGGGCTTCCACCTCTTTGGGCAGCTAAGAAACACCTTGCTCTGCACTGGTGTTTTACAGCCTACAGGGAACGAGTCTTACAAAGTCCTGTGAAACGCAGTTTATTCCCAGCCCTGATCTGGCTGAAGTAGAACTTCTGCTCTGCCGGGTCCTACATGGCGCTAGAGCTGCAAGGCGCAAAGCTCTGCCTTGATTCCACAAGGGTAGACAAGTCCCTCAGGTAAAACATCCAGCTATTTCGGCAGCTAAGAAACAACTCGCTCTGCACAGTGCTCTTACAGCCTACCGGGAACATGTCTTACAAAGGCCTGTGAAACGCAGTTTCTTTGCAGGCCTGATCTGGCTGAAGTAGGACTTCTGCTCTGGGTGTGCTACATTGCCCTAGAGCTGAAAGGCACAACGTGCAGGCTTCTTTCCAAAGGGCGAGTTGGGCCCCACAGCATCTTGCTTCCAGCTCTTTGGGAAGCTAAGAAACAACTCGCTCTGCACAGTGCTCTTACAGCCTAGTGGGAACATCTCTTCCACAGGCCTGTGAAACGCAGTTTCTTTGCAGGCCTGATCTGGCTGAAGTAGGACTTCTGCTCTGGGTGTGCTACTTTGCCCTAGAGCTGAAAGGCACAACGTGCAGGCTTCTTTCCAAAGGGCGAGTTGGGCCCCACAGCATCTTGCTTCCAGCTCTTTGGGAAGCTAAGAAACAACTCGCTCTGCACAGTGCTCTTACAGCCTACCGGGAACATCTCTTCCAAAGGCCTGTGAAACGCAGTTTCTTTGCAGGCCTGATCTGGCCGAAGTAGGACTTCTGCTCTGGGTGTGCTACTTTGCCCTAGAGCTGAAAGGCACAACGTGCAGGCTTCTTTCCAAAGGGCGAGTTGGGCCCCACAGCATCTTGCTTCCAGCTCTTTGGGAAGCTAAGAAACAACTCGCTCTGCACAGTGCTCTTACAGCCTACCGGGAACATCTCTTCCAAAGGCCTGTGAAACGCAGTTTCTTTGCAGGCCTGATCTGGCTGAAGTAGGACTTCTGCTCTGGGTGTGCTACTTTGCCCTAGAGCTGAAAGGCACAACGTGCAGGCTTCTTTCCAAAGGGCGAGTTGGGCCCCACAGCATCTTGCTTCCAGCTCTTTGGGAAGCTAAGAAACAACTCGCTCTGCACAGTGCTCTTACAGCCTAGTGGGAACATCTCTTCCAAAGGCCTGTGAAACGCAGTTTCTTTGCAGGCCTGATCTGGCTGAAGTAGGACTTCTGCTCTGGGTGTGCTACTTTGCCCTAGAGCTGAAAGGCACAACGTGCAGGCTTCTTTCCAAAGGGCGAGTTGGGCCCCACAGCATCTTGCTTCCAGCTCTTTGGGAAGCTAAGAAACAACTCGCTCTGCACAGTGCTCTTACAGCCTACCGGGAACATCTCTTCCAAAGGCCTGTGAAACGCAGTTTCTTTGCAGGCCTGATCTGGCTGAAGTAGGACTTCTGCTCTGGGTGTGCTACTTTGCCCTAGAGCTGAAAGGCACAACGTGCAGGCTTCTTTCCAAAGGGCGAGTTGGGCCCCACAGCATCTTGCTTCCAGCTCTTTGGGAAGCTAAGAAACAACTCGCTCTGCAGAGTGCTCTTACAGCCTAGCGGGAACATCTCTTCCAAAGGCCTGTGAAATGCAGTTTCTTTGCAGGCCTGATCTGGCTGAAGTAGGACTTCTGCTCTGCGGTGTGCTACATCGGCCTAAGTTTCAAGGCTCAAAGTCCTGTCTTGACTCCTCAAGGGCAGACAGGCCCCACAGCGTGGGGCTTAC
>NW_027228361.1:0-43555 GCF_037783145.1 Equus przewalskii
AATCACCTGTTGTGCATGCGCAACCACCTCTGACACGTACCAGAACCACATGCCGTGCAGGCTGGAACCACCTACCGTACAGACCGGAATCACCTTTCGGGCATGCCGGAACCACCTGTCAGATGTGCCAGAAACACGTGCCGGAGACGCCGGAAGCACCTGCCAAGCACGTTGGAACCACCTGCTCAACTCGCCTGAACCACCTGCCGGACATGCCAAAATCACCTGCCGACTATGCCAGAACCACTTGGCGAACACTCCGGAATCACTTGCCGGGCATGCAGGAACCACCTCTCAGACATGCCAGAACCCCGTGCCAATGACCCCGGAAGCACCAGCCGAGCACGCCGGAACCACCAGCTCGACTCGCCAGAACCACATGCCGATCACGCAAAAATCACCTGCCGGCTACGCCACAACAAGTTGGTGAGCACTTTGGAATCACCTGCCAGGCTTGCTGGAACCACCTGCCGGTCATGAGAAAATCACCTGCCAACTACGCCAGAACCGCTTGGCGGACACTGCGGAAACACCTGTCGGGCCGGCTGGAACCACATCTCAGACGTGCCAGAAACGTGTTCATGAGATGCTGGAACCACACCCCGAACAGACGGATACCACCTGCCAGAACCGCCTGAACCACCTGCTGAGCACGCTGGAACCACCTGCTCGACTCACCGGTACCACCTCCCTGACACGCCAAAATCACCAGCCGGGTATGCCAGAGCAACTTGGCGGACACTCCGGAATCATCTGCCGGACATGCCGGAACCAGCTCTCAGACACACCAGAACCACGTGCCGGAGACGCCGGAAGCACCTGCCGAGCATGCCGGAGCCACCTGCTCGACTCGCCAGAAACACCTGCCGGACACGCCAAAATCACCTGCCGGGTACGCCAGAACCACCTGGCGGACACTCCGAAATCACCTGTCGCGCATGCCGGAACCACCTCTCAGACGTGCCGCAAGCACGTGCTGGACACGCCGCAATCACCTACCGGACAGACCGGAACCACCTGCCGAGCACGCCGGAGCCACCTGTTCGACTCGCTGGAACCACCTGCTGGACAGGCCAATATCAACTGCTGGCTATGCCAGAACCACCTGGGGGACGGTCCGGAATCACCTGCCAGCCATGGTGGAACCACCTCTCAGACGTACCAGAACCACCTGCCGGAGAAGCTGGAAACACGTCCTGGACAGACTGGAACCACGTGACGGCCATGCCTGAACCACCTGCCGAGCACGGCGGAACCACCTGCCCGACACGCCAAAATCACCTGCGGGCTACGCCAGAACCACTTGGACGACTCTCCGAAATGACCTGCCGGGTATGTTGGAACCACCTCTCAGACGTACCAGAAGCAACTGCCGGAGAATCTGGAAACACGTCCTGGACAGTCTGGAACCACCTGCCGGCCAAGCCTGAACCACCTGCCAAGCACAACGGAACAACCTGCCAGACACGCCAAAATCACCTGCGTGTTATGCCAGAACCACTTGGAGGACTCTCTGGGATGACCTGCCGGGCCTGCCGGAACCACCTCTCAGACGTACCAGAAGCACGTGGCGGACAGTCCGGAATCACCCGTTGGGCATACGCAACCACCTCTGAGACGTACCAGAACCACGTGCCGTGCACGCCGGCACCACCTCCCGGACAGACCGGAATCAACTTTTGGGCATGCCGGAACCACCAGTCAGATGTGCCAGAAACACGTGCCGGAGACGCCGGAAGCACCTGCCGAGCACGTCGCAACCACCTGCTCAACTCGCCTGAACCACCTGCCGGACACGCCAAAATCACCTGCCCGCTACACCAGCACCACTTCGGGGACAAGCCGGAATCACGTGAGGGGCATGCGGGCACAGCCTCTCAGACTGAACCTCGTGCCAGACACCACAGAACCACCTGCCGGACAGACCGGAACCACCTGCCGGACACGCCGGAACCACCGGCTCGACCCGCCGGAACGACCGCTGGACATGCAAAATCACCTGCCGGCTACGCCAGAAACACTTGGCGAACACTCCGGAATCACCTGCCGGGCATGCCGGAACCACCTCTCAGATATGCCAGAACCGCGTGCCAATGACCCCGGAAGCACCTGCCGAGCACGCCGGAACCACCTGCTCGACTCGCCAGAACCACCTGCCGGACACGCAAAAATCACCTGCCGGCTACGCCACAACCAGTTGGGGAACACTTCGGAATCAGCTGCCGGGCTTTCTGGAACCACCTGCCTGGTCATGCCAAAATCACCTGCCAACTACGCCAGTACCACTTGGCGGACACTGTGGAAACACCTGTCGGGCCGGCCGGAACCACATCTCAGACGTGCCAGAACCATGTGAATGAGATGCTGGAACCACACCCCGAACAGACGGAAAACACCTGCCAGACCCGTCTGAACAACCTGCCGAGCACGCCGGAGCCACCTGCTCGACTCGCTGGAACCACCTGCCGGACATACCAATATCAACTGCTGGCTATGCCAGAAGCACCTGGGGGACGGTCCGGAATCACCTGCCAGCCATGGCGGAACCACCTCTCAGACGTACCAGAACCACCTGCCGGACAAGCTGGAAACACGTCCTGGACAGTCTGGAACCACCTGCCGGCCAAGCCTGAACCACCTGCCAAGCACAACGGAACAACCTGCCAGACACGCCAAAATCACCTGCGTGTTATGCCAGAACCACTTGGAGGACTCTCTGGGATGACCTGCCGGGCATGCCGGAACCACCTCTCAGATGTGCCAGAACCATGTGGCGGACAGTCCGGAATCACCTATTGGGCATGCGCAACCACCTCTGAGACGTACCAGAAGCACATGCCGTGCAGGCTGGAACCACCTACCGTACAGACCGGAATCACCTTTCGGGCATGCCGGACCCACCTCTCAGATGCGCCAGAAACACGTGCCGGAGACGCCGGAAGCACCTGCCAAGCACGTTGGAACCACCTGCTCAACTCGCCTGAACCACCTGCCGGACATGCCAAAATCACCTGCCGACTATGCCAGAAGCACATGGCGAACACTCCGGAATCACTTGCCGGGCATGCAGGAACCACCTCTCAGACATGCCAGAACCACGTGCCAATGACCCCGGAAGCACCAGCCGAGCACGCCGGAACCACCAGCTCGACTCGCCAGAACCACCTGCCGATCACGCAAAAATCACCTGCCGGCTACACCACAACCAGTTGGTGAACACTTTGGAATCACCTGCCAGGCTTGCTGGAACCACCTGCCGGTCATGAGAAAATCACCTGCCAACTACGCCAGAACCGCTTGGCGGACACTGCGGAAACACCTGTCGGGCCGGCCGGAACCACATCTCAGACGTGCCAGAAACGTGTTCATGAGATGCTGGAACCACACCCCGAACAGACGGATACCACCTGCCAGAACCGCCTGAACCACCTGCTGAGCACGCCGGAACCACCTGCTCGACTCACCGGTACCACCTCCCTGACACGCCAAAATCACCTGCTGGGTATGCCAGAACCACTTGGCGGACACTCCGGAATCATCTGCCGGACATGCCGGAATCAGCACTCAGACACACCAGAACCACGTGCCGGAGACGCCGGAAGCACCTGCCGAGCATGCCGGAGCCACCTGCTCGACTCGCCAGAAACACCTGCCGGACACGCCAAAATCACCTGCCGGGTATGCCAGAACCACCTGGCGGACACTACGGAATCACCTGTCGCGCATGCCGGAACCACCTCTCAGACGTGCCGGAAGCACGTGCCAGACACGCCGGAAACACCTACCGGACAGACCGGAACCACCTGCCAAGAACGCCGGAGCCACCTGTTCGACTCACTGGAACCACCTGCCGGACAGTCCAATATCAACTGCTGGCTATGCCAGCACCACCTGGGGGACAGTCCGGGATCACCTGTCAGCCATGGCGGAACCACCTCTCAGACGTACCAGAACCACCTGCCGGAGAAGCTGGAAACACGCCCTGGACAGACTGGAACCACGTGACGGCCATGCCTGAACCACCTGCCCAGCACGGCGGAACCACCTGCCGGACTCGCCAAAATCACCTGCCCGCTACACCAGCACCACTTCGGGGACAAGCCGGAATCACGTGAGGGGCATGCCGGCACAGCCTCTCAGACTGAACCTCATGCCGCACACCACAGAACCACCTGCCGGACAGACCGGAACCACCTGCCGGACACGCCGGAACCACCGGCTCGACCCGCCGGAACGACCGCTGGACATGCAAAATCGCCTGCCGGCTATGCCGGAAACACTTGGCGAACACTCCGGAATCACCTGCCGGGCATGCCGGAACCACCTCTCAGATATGCCAGAACCACGTGTCAATGACCCCGGAAGCACCTGCCGAGCACGCCGGAACCACCTGCTCGACTCGCCAGACCCACCTGCCGGACATGCAAAAATCACCTGCCGGCTACGCCACAACCAGTTGGGGAACACTTCGGAATCACCTGCCGGGCTTGCTGGAACCACCTGCCGGTCATGCCAAAATCACCACCCGGGTATGCCAGAACCACTTCGCGGACACTCCGGAATCATCTGCCGGACATGCCGGAACCAGCTCTCAGACACACCAGAACCACTTGCCGGAGACGCCGGAAGCACCAGGCGAGCATGCCGGAGCCACCTGCTCGACTCGCCAGAAACACCTGCCGGACACGCCAAAATCACCTGCCGGGTACGCCAGAACCACCTGGCGGACACTCCGAAATCACCTGTCGCGCATGCCGGAACCACCTCTCAGACGTGCCGGAAGCACGTGCCGGACACGCCGGAATCACCTACCAGACAGACCGGAACCACCTGCCGAGCACGCCGGAGCCACCTGTTCGACTCGCTGGAACCAACTGCCGGACAGGCCAATATCAACTGCTGGCTATGCCAGAACCATCTGGGGGACGGTCCGGAATCACCTGCCAGCCATGGCGGAACCACCTCTCAGACGTACCAGAACCACCTGCCGGAGAAGCTGGAAACACGTCCTGGACAGTCTGGAACCACCTTCCGGCCAAGCCTGAACCACCTGCCAAGCACAACGGAACAACCTGCCAGACACGCCAAAATCACCTGCGTGTTATGCCAGAACCACTTGGAGGACTCTCTGGGATGACCTGCCGGGCATGCCGGAACCACCTCTCAGACGTGCCAGAACCATGTGGCGGACAGTCCGGAATCACCTGTTGGGCATGCGCAACCACCTCTGAGACGTACCAGAACCACATGCCGTGCAGGCTGGAACCACCTACCGGACAGACGGGAATCACCTTTCGGGCATGCCGGAACCACCTGTCAGATGTGCCAGAAACACGTGCCGGAGACGCCGGAAGCACCTGCCGAGCACGTCGCAACCACCTGCTCAACTCGCCTGAACCACCTGCCGGAGACGCCAAAATCACCTTCCCGCTACACCAGCACAACTTCGGGGACAAGCCGGAATCACGTGAGGGGCAGGCCGGCACAGCCTCTCAGACTGAACCTCGTGCCGCACACCACAGAACCACCTGCCGGACAGACCGGAACCACCTGCCGGACACGCCGGAACCACCGGCTCGACCCGCCGGAACGACCGCTGGATATGCAAAATCACCTGCCGGCTACGCCGGAAACACTTGGCGAACACTCCGGAATCACCTGCCGGGCATGCCGGAACCACCTCTCAGATATGCCAGAACCTCGTGCCAATGACCCCGGAAGCACCTGCCGAGCACGCCGGAACCACCTGCTCGACTCGCCAGAACAACCTGCCGGACACGCAAAAGTCACCTGCCGGCTACGCCACAACCAGTTGGGGAACACTTCGGAATCACCTGCCGGGCTTCCTGGAACCACCTGCCGGTCATGCCAAAATCACCTGCCAACTACGCCAGTACCACTTGGCGGACACTGTGGAAAAACCTGTCGGGCCGGCCGGAACCACATCTCAGACGTGCCAGAACCATGTGCATGAGATGCTGGAACCACACCCCGAACAGACGGAAAACACCTGCCAGACCCGTCTGAACAACCTGCCGAGCACGCCGGAGCCACCTGCTCGACTCGCCGGAACCACCTACCTGACATGCCAAAATCACCAGCCGGGTATGCCAGAACCACTTGAAGGACACTCCGGAATCATCTGCCGGACATGCCGGAACCAGCTCTCAGACACACCAGAACCACGTGCCGGAGACGCCGGAAGCACCTGCCGAGCATGCCAGAGCCACCTGCTCGACTCGCCTGAAACACCTGCCGGACACGCCAAAATCACCTGCCGGGTACGCCAGAACCACCTGGCGGACACTCCGAAATCACCTGTCGCGCATGCCGGAACCACCTCTCAGACGTGCCGGAAGCACGTGCCGGACACACTGGAATCACCTACCGGACAGACCGGAACCACCTGCCGAGCACGCCGGAGCCACCTGTTCGACTCGCTGGAACCACCTGCCGGACAGGCCAATATCAACTGCTGGCTATGCCAGAACCACCTGGGGGACGGTCCGGAATCACCTGCCAGCCATGGCGGAACCACCTCTCAGACGTACCAGAACCACCTGCCGGAGAAGCTGGAAACACGTCCTGGACAGTGTGGAACCACCTGCCGGCCAAGCCTGAACCACCTGCCAAGCACAACGGAACAACCTGTCAGACACGCCAAAATCACCTGCGTGTTATGCCAGAACCACTTGGAGGACTCTCTGGGATGACCTGCCGGGCATGCCGGAACCACCTCTCAGACGTGCCAGAAGCACGTGGCGGACAGTCCGGAATCACCTGTTGGGCATACGCCACCACCTCTGAGACGTACCAGAACCAAATGCCGTGCAGGCTGGAACCACCTACCGGACAGACGGGAATCACCTTTCGGGCATGCTGGAACCACCTGTCAGATGTGCCAGAAACACGTGCCGGAGACGCCGGAAGCACCTGCCAAGCACGTTGGAACCACCTGCTCAACTCGCCTGAACCACCTGCCGGACATGCCAAAATCACCTGCCGACTATGCCAGAACCACTTGGCGAACACTCCGGAATCACTTGCCAGGCATGCAGGAACCACCTCTCAGACATGCCAGAACCCCGTGCCAGTGGCCCCGGAAGCACCAGACGAGCACGCCGGAACCACCTACTTGACTCGCCAGAACCACGTGCCGATCACGCAAAAATCACCTGCCGGCTACGCCACAACCAGTTGGTGAACACTTTGGAATCACCTGCCAGTCATGCCAAAATCACCTGCCAACTACGCCAGAACCGCTTGGCGGACACTGCGGAAACACCTGTCGGGCCGGCTGGAACCACATCTCAGACGTGCCAGAAACGTGTTCATGAGATGCTGGAACCACACCCAGAAAGACGGATACCACCTGCCAGAACCGCGTGAACCACCTGCTGAGCACGCCGGAACCACCTGCTCGACTCACCGGTACCACCTACCTGACTCGCCAAAATCACCTGCTGGGTATGCCAGAACCGCTTGGCGGACACTCCGGAATCACCTGCCGGGCATGCCGGAACCACCTCTCAGATATGCCAGAACCACGTTCCAATGACCCCGGAAGCACCTGCCGAGCATGCCGGAGCCACCTGCTCGACTCGCCAGAAACAGCTGCCGGACACGCCAAAATCACCTGCCGGGTACGCCAGAACCACCTGGCGGACACTCCGAAATCACGTGTCGCGCATGAAGGAACCACCTCTCAGACGTGCCGGAAGCACGTGCCAGACACGCCGGAAACACCTACCGGACAGACCGGAACCACCTGCCAAGAACGCCGGAGCCACCTGTTCGACTCGCTGGAACCACCTGCCAGACAGGCCAATATCAACTGCTGGCTATGCCAGAACCACCTGGGGGATGATCCGGAATCACCTGCCAGCCATGGCGGAACCACCTCTCAGACGTACCCGAACCACCTGCCGGAGAAGCTGCAAACACGTCCTGGACAGACTGGAACCACGTGACGGCCATGCCTGAACCACCTGCCGAGCACGGCGGAACCACCTGCCGGACACGCCAAAGTCACCTGCGGGCTACGCCAGAACCACTTGGACGACTCTCCGAAATGACCTGCCGGGCATGTGTGAACCACATCTCAGACGTGCCAGAAGCACGTGGCGGACAGTCCGGAATCACCTGTTGGGCATACGCCACCACCTCTGAGACGTACCAGAACCACGTGCCGTGCACGCCGGAACCACCTACCGGACAGACCGGAATCAACTTTTGGGCATGCCGGAACCACCAGTCAGATGTGCCAGAAACACGTGCCGGAGACGCCGGAAGCACCTGCCGAGCACGTCGCAACCACCTGCTCAACTCGCCTGAACCACCTGCCGGACACGCCAAAAACACCTGCCCGCTACACCAGCACCACTTCGGGGACAAGCCGGAATCACGTGAGGGGCATGCCGGCACAGCCTCTCAGACTGAACCTCGTGCCGCACAACACAGACCAACCTGCCGGACAGACCGGAACCACCTGCCGGACACGCCGGAACCACCGGCTCGACCCGCCGGAACGACCGCTGGAGATGCAAAATCACCTGCCGGCTACGCCAGAAACACCTGGCGAACACTCCGGAATCACCTGCCGGGCATGCCGGAACCACCTCTCAGATATGCCAGAACCACGTGCCAATGACCCCGGAAGCACCTGCCGAGCACGCCGGAACCACCTGCTCGACTCGCCAGAACCACCTGCCGGACACGCAAAAATCACCTGCCGGCTACGCCACAACCAGTTGGGGAACACTTCGGAATCACCTGCCAGGCTTGCTGGAACCACCTGCCGGTCATGCCAAAATCACCTGCCAACTACGCCAGTACCACTTGGCGGACACTGTGGAAACACCTGTCGCTCCGGCCGGAACCACATCTCAGACGTGCCAGAACCATGTGCATGAGATGCTGGAACCACACCCCGAACAGACGGAAAACACCTGCCAGACCCGTCTGAACAACCTGCCGAGCACGCCGGAGCCACCTGCTCGACTCGCCGGAAACACCTACCTGACATGCCAAAATCACCAGCCGGGTATGCCAGAACCACTTGAAGGACACTCCGGAATCATCTGCCGGACATGCGGGAACCACCTCTCTGACGTGCCGGAAACACGTGCCAGACACGCCGGAAACACCTACTGGACAGCCCGGAACCACCTGCCAAGAACGCTGGAGCCACAAGTTCGACTCGCTGGAACCACCTGCCAGACAGGCCAATATCAACTGCTGGCTATGCCAGAACCACCTGGGGGACAGTCCGCGATCACCTGCCAGCCATGGCGGAACCACCTCTCAGACGTACCAGAACCACCTGCCGGAGAAGCTGGAAACACGTCCTGGACAGACTGGACCCTCGTGACGGCCATGCCTGAACCACCTGCCGAGCACGGTGGAACCACCTGCCGGACACGCCAAAATCACCTGCGGGCTACGCCAGAACCACTTGGACGACTCTCCAAAATGACCTGACGGGCATGTTGGAACCACCTCTCAGACGTGCCAGAAGCACGTGGCGGACAGTCCGGAATCACCTGTTGGGCATACGCAACCACCTCTGAGACATACCAGAACCACGTGTCGGAGAAGCTGGAAACACGTCCTGGACAGTCTGGAACCACCTGCCGGCCAAGCCTGAACCACCTGCCAAGCACAACGGAACAACCTGCCAGACACGCCAAAATCACCTGCTGGGTACGCCAGAACCACCTGGCGGACACTCCGGAATCACCTGCCGGGCATGCCGGAACCACCACTCAGATATGCCAGAACCACGTGCCAATGACCCCGGAATCACCAGCCGAGCACGCCGGAACTATCTGCTCGACTCCCCAGAACCACCTGCGGATCACGCAAAAATCACCTCCCGGCAACGCCACAACCAGTTAGTGAACACTTTGGAATCACCTGCCAGGCTTGCTGGAACCACCTGCCAGTCATGCCAAAATCACCTGCCAACTACGCCAGAACCGCTTGGCGGACACTGTGGAAACACCTGTCGCTCCGGCCGGAACCACATCTCAGACGTGCCAGAACCATGTGCATGAGATGCTGGAACCACAACCCGAACAGACGGAAAACACCTGCCAGACCCGTCTGAACAACCTGCCGAGCACGCCGGAGCCACCTGCTCGACTCGCTGGAACCACCTGCCGGACATACCAATATCAACTGCTGGCTATGCCAGAAGCACCTGGGGGACGGTCCGGAATCACCTGCCAGCCATGGCGGAACCACCTCTCAGACGTACCAGAACCACCTGCCGGAGAATCTGGAAACACGTCCTGGACAGTCTGGAACCACCTGCCGGCCAAGCCTGAACCACCTGCCAAGCACAACGGAACAACCTGCCAAACACGCCAAAATCACCTGCGTGTTATGCCAGAACCACTTGGAGGACTCTCTGGGATGACCTGCCGGGCATGCCGGAACCACCTCTCAGACGTGCCAGAACCATGTGGCGGACAGTCTGGAATCACCTGTTGTGCATGCGCAACCACCTCTGAGACGTACCAGAACCAAATGCCGTGCAGGCTGGAACCACCTACCGTACAGACCGGAATCACCTTTCGGGCATGCCGGAACCACCTGTCAGATGTGCCAGAAACACGTGCCGGGACGCCGGAAGCACCTGCCAAGCACGTTGGAACCACCTGCTCAACTCGCCTGAACCACCTGCCGGACATGCCAAAATCACCTGCCGACTATGCCAGAACCACTTGGCGAACACTGCGGAATCACTTGCCGGGCATGCAGGAACCACCTCTCAGACATGCCAGAACCCCGTGCCAATGACCCCGGAAGCACCAGCCGAGCACGCCGGAACCACCAGCTCGACTCGCCAGAACCACCTGCCGATCACGCAAAAATCACCTGCCGGCTACGCCACAACCAGTTGGTGAACACTTTGGAATCACCTGCCAGGCTTGCTGGAACCACCTGCCGGTCATGAGAAAATCACCTGCCAACTACGCCAGAACCGCTTGGCGGACACTGCGGAAACACCTGTCGGGCCGGCCGGAACCACATCTCAGACGTGCCAGAAACGTGTTCAAGAGATGCTGGAACCACACCCCGAACAGACGGATACCACCTGCCAGAACCGCCTGAACCACCTGCTGAGCACGCCGGAACCACCTGCTCGACTCACCGGTACCACCTACCTGACACGCCAAAATCACCTGCCGGGTACGCCAGAACCACCTGGCGGACACTCCGAAATCACCTGTCGCGCATGCCGGAACCAACTCTCAGACGTGCCGCAAGCACGTGCTGGACACGCCGCAATCACCTACTGGACAGACCGGAACCACCTGCCGAGCACGCCGGAGCCACCTGTTCGACTCGCTGGAACCACCTGCCGGACAGGCCAATATCAACTGCTGGCTATGCCAGAACCACCTGGGGGACGGTCCGGAATCACCTGCCAGCCATGGCGGAACCACCTCTCAGACGTACCAGAACCACCTGCCGGAGAAGCTGGAAACACGTCCTGGACAGACTGGAACCACGTGACGGCCATGACTGAACCACCTGCCGAGCACGGCGGAACCACCTGCCCGACACGCCAAAATCACCTGCTGGCTACGCCAGAACCACTTTGACGACTCTCCGAAATGACCTGCCGGGTATGTTGGAACCACCTCTCAGACGTAGCAGAAGCACGTGGCGGACAGTCCGGAATCACCTGTTGGGCATACGCAACCACCTCTGAGACGTACCAGAACCACGTGCCGTGCACGCCGGCACCACCTCCCGGACAGACCGGAATCAACTTTTGGGCATGCCGGAACCACCAGTCAGATGTGCCAGAAACACGTGCCGGAGACGCCGGAAGCACCTGCCGAGCACGTCGCAACCACCTGCTCAACTCGCCTGAACCACCTGCCGGACACGCCAAAATCACCTGCCCGCTACACCAGCACCACTTCGGGGACAAGCCGGAATCACGTGAGGGGCATGCGGGCACAGCCTCTCAGACTGAACCTCGTGCCGGACACCACAGAACCACCTGCCGGACAGACCGGAACCACCTGCCGGACACGCCGGAAACACCGGCTCGACCCGCCGGAACGACCGCTGGACATGCAAAATCACCTGCCGGCTACGCCAGAAACACTTGGCGAACACTCCGGAATCACCTGCCGGGCATGCCGGAACCACCTCTCAGATATGCCAGAACCGCGTGCCAATGACCCCGGAAGCACCTGCCGAGCACGCCGGAACCACCTGCTCGACTCGCCAGAACCACCTGCCGGACACGCAAAAATCACCTGCCGGCTACGCCACAACCAGTTGGGGAACACTTCGGAATCACCTGCCGGGCTTTCTGGAACCACCTGCCTGGTCATGCCAAAATCACCTGCCAACTACGCCAGTACCACTTGGCGGACACTGTGGAAACACCTGTCAGGCCGGCCGGAACCACATCTCAGACGTGCCAGAACCATGTGCATGAGATGCTGGAACCACACCCCGAACAGACGGAAAACACCTGCCAGACCCGTCTGAACAACCTGCCGAGCACGCCGGAGCCACCTGCTCGACTCGCCGGAACCACCTACCTGACATGCCAAAATCACCAGCCGGGTATGCCAGAACCACTTGGCGGACACTCCGGAATCATCTGCCGGACATGCCGGAACCAGCTCTCAGACACACCAGAACCACGTGCCGGAGACGCCGGAAGCACCTGCCGAGCATGCCAGAGCCACCTGCTCGACTCGCCAGAAACACCTGCCGGACACGCCAAAATCACCTGCCGGGTACGCCAGAACCACCTGGCGGACACTCCGAAATCACCTGTCGCGCATGCCGGAACCACCTCTCAGACGTGCCGGAAGCACGTGCCGGACACACTGGAATCACCTACCGGACAGACCGGAACCACCTGCCGAGCACGCCGGAGCCACCTGTTCGACTCGCTGGAACCACCTGCCGGACAGGCCAATATCAACTGCTGGCTATGCCAGAACCACCTGGGGGACGGTCCGGAATCACCTGCCAGCCATGGCGGAACCACCTCTCAGACGTACCAGAACCACCTGCCGGAGAAGCTGGAAACACGTCCTGGACAGTGTGGAACCACCTGCCGGCCAAGCCTGAACCACCTGCCAAGCACAACGGAATAACCTGCCAGACACGCCAAAATCACCTGCGTGTTATGCCAGAACCACTTGGAGGACTCTCTGGGATGACCTGCCGGGCATGCCGGAACCACCTCTCAGACGTGTCAGAACCATGTGGCGGACAGTCCGGAATCACCTGTTGGGCATGCGCAACCACCTCTGAGACGTACCAGAACCACATGCCGTGCAGGCTGGAACCACCTACCGGACAGACGGGAATCACCTTTCGGGCATGCTGGAACCACCTGTCAGATGTGCCAGAAACACGTGCCGGAGACGCCGGAAGCACCTGCCAAGCACGTTGGAACCACCTGCTCAACTCGCCTGAACCACCTGCCGGACATGCCAAAATCACCTGCCGACTATGCCAGGACCACTTGGCGAACACTCCGGAATCACTTGCCGGGCATGCAGGAACCACCTCTCAGACATGCCAGAACCCCGTGCCAGTGACCCCGGAAGCACCAGACGAGCACGCCGGAACCACTTACTTGACTCGCCAGAACCACGTGCCGATCACGCAAAAATCACCTGCCGGCTACGCCACAACCAGTTGGTGAACACTTCGGAATCACCTGCCAGTCATGCCAAAATCACCTGCCAACTACGCCAGAACCGCTTGGCGGACACTGCGGAAACACCTGTCGGGCCGGCTGGAACCACATCTCAGACGTGCCAGAAACGTGTTCATGTGATGCTGGAACCACACCCAGAACAGACGGATACCACCTGCCAGAACCGCGTGAACCACCTGCTGAGCACGCCGGAACCACCTGCTCGACTCACCGGTACCACCTACCTGACTCGCCAAAATCACCTGCTGGGTAAGCCAGAACCACTTGGCGGACACTCCGGAATCACCTGCCGGGCATGCCGGAACCACCTCTCAGATATGCCAGAACCACGTGCCAATGACCCTGGAAGCACCTGCCGAGCATGCCGGAACCACCTGCTCGACTCGCCAGAACCACCTGCCGGACACGCAAAAATCACCTGCCGGCTACGCCACAACCAGTTGGGGAACACTTCGGAATCACCTGCCGGGCTTGCTGGAACCACCTGCCGGTCATGCCAAAATCACCTGCCAACTACGCCAGTACCACTTGGCGGACACTGTGGAAACACCTGTCGGGCCGGCCGCAACCACATCTCAGACGTGACAGAACCATGTGCATGAGATGCTGGAACCACACCCCGAACAGACGGAAAACACCTGCCAGACCCGTCTGAACAACCTGCCGAGCACGCCGGAGCCACCTGCTCGACTCGCCGGAACCACCTACCTGACATGCCAAAATCACCAGCCGGGTATGCCAGAACCACTTGGCGGACACTCCGGAATCATCTGCCGGACATGCCGGAACCAGCTCTCAGACACACCAGAACCACATGCCGGAGACGCCGGAAGCACCTGCCGAGCATGCCGGAGCCACCTGCTCGACTCACCAGAAACAGCTGCCGGACACGCCAAAATCACCTGCCGGGGACGCCAGAACCACCTGGCGGACACTCCGAAATCACCTGTCGCGCATGAAGGAACCACCTCTCAGACGTGCCGGAAGCACGTGCCAGACACGCCGGAATCACCTACCGGACAGACCGGAACCACCTGCCGAGCACGCCGGAGCCACCTGTTCGACTCGCTGGAACCACCTGCCAGACAGGCCAATATCAACTGCTGGCTATGCCAGAACCACCTGGGGGATGATCCGGAATCACCTGCCAGCCACGGCGGAACCACCTCTCAGACGTACCAGAACCACCTGCCGGAGAAGCTGGAAACACGTCCTGGACAGACTGGAACCAAGTGACGGCCATGCCTGAACCACCTGCCGAGCACGGCGGAACCGCCTGCCGGACACGCCAAAATCACCTGCGGGCTACGCCAGAACCACTTGGACGACTCTCCGAAATGACCTGCCGGGCATGTTGGAACCACCTCTCAGACGTGCCAGAAGCACGTGGCGGACAGTCCGGAATCACCTGTTGGGCATACGCCACCACCTCTGAGACGTACCAGAACCAAATGCCGTGCAGGCTGGAACCACCTACCGTACAGACCGGAATCACCTTTCGGGCATGCTGGAACCACCTGTCAGATGTGCCAGAAACACGTGCCGGAGACGCCGGAAGCACCTGCCAAGCACGTTGGAACCACCTGCTCAACTCGCCTGAACCACCTGCCGGACATGCCAAAATCACCTGCCGACTATGCCAGAACCACTTGGCGAACACTCCGGAATCACTTGCCGGGCATGCAGGAACCACCTCTCAGACATGCCAGAACCCCGTGCCAGTGGCTCCGGAAGCACCAGACGAGCACGCCGGAACCACCTACTTGACTCGCCAGAACCACGTGCCGATCACGCAAAAATCACCTGCCGGCTACGCCACAACCAGTTGGTGAACACTTTGGAATCACCTGCCAGTCATGCCAAAATCACCTGCCAACTACGCCAGAACCGCTTGGCGGACACTGCGGAAACACCTGTCGGGCCGGCTGGAACCACATCTCAGACGTGCCAGAAACGTGTTCATGTGATGCTGGAACCACACCCAGAACAGACGGATACCACCTGCCAGAACCGCGTGAACCACCTGCTGAGCACGCCGGAACCACCTGCTCGACTCACCGGTACCACCTACCTGACTCGCCAAAATCACCTGCTGGGTATGCCAGAACCACTTGGCGGAGACTCCGGAATCACCTGCCGGGCATGCCGGAACCACCTCTCAGATATGCCAGAACCACGTGCCAATGACCCCGGAAGCACCTGCCGAGCATGCCGGAACCACCTGCTCGACTCGCCAGAACCACCTGCCGGACACGCAAAAATCACCTGCCGGCTACGCCACAACCAGTTGGGGAACACTTCGGAATCACCTGCCGGGCTTGCTGGAACCACCTGCCGGTCATGCCAAAATCACCTGCCAACTACGCCAGTACCACTTGGCGGACACTGTGGAAACACCTGTCGGGCCGGCCGCAACCACATCTCAGACGTGCCAGAACCATGTGCATGAGATGCTGGAACCACACCCCGAACAGACGGAAAACACCTGCCAGACCCGTCTGAACAACCTGCCGAGCACGCCGGAGCCACCTGCTCGACTCGCCGGAACCACCTACCTGACATGCCAAAATCACCAGCCGGGTATGCCAGAACCACTTGGCGGACACTCCGGAATCATCTGCCGGACGTGCCGGAACCAGCTCTCAGAGACACCAGAACCACGTGCCGGAGACGCCGGAAGCACCTGCCGAGCATGCCGGAGCCACCTGCTCGACTCGCCAGAAACACCTGCCGGACACGCCAAAATCACCTGCCGGGTACGCCAGAACCACCTGGCGGACACTGCGAAATCACCTGTCGCGCATGCCGGAACCACCTCTCAGACGTGCCGGAAGCACGTGCCGGACACGCCGCAATCACCTACTGGACAGACCGGAACCACCTGCCGAGCACGCCGGAGCCACCTGTTCGACTCGCTGGAACCACCTGCCGGACAGGCCAATATCAACTGCTGGCTATGCCAGAACCACCTGGGGGACGGTCCGGAATCACCTGCCAGCCATGGCGGAACCACCTCTCAGACGTACCAGAACCACCTGCCGGACAAGCTGGAAACACGTCCTGGACAGTCTGGAACCACGTGACGGCCAAGCCTGAACCACCTGCCGAGCACGGCGGAACCACCTGCCGGACACGCCAAAGTCACCTGCGGGCTACGCCAGAACCACTTGGACGACTCTCCGAAATGACCTGCCGGGCATGTGTGAACCACATCTCAGACGTGCCAGAAGCACGTGGCGGACAGTCCGGAATCACCTGTTGGGCATACGCCACCACCTCTGACACGTACCAGAACCACGTGCCGTGCACGCCGGAACCACCTACCGGACAGACCGGAATCAACTTTTGGGCATGCCGGAACCACCAGTCAGATGTGCCAGAAACACGTGCCGGAGACGCCGGAAGCACCTGCCGAGCACGTCGCAACCACCTGCTCAACTCGCCTGAACCACCTGCCGGACACGCCAGAATCACCTGCCCGCTACACCAGCACCACTTCGGGGACAAGCCGGAATCACGTGAGGGGCATGCCGGCACAGCCTCTCAGACTGAACCTCGTGCCGCACAACACAGACCAACCTGCCGGACAGACTGGAACCACCTGCCGGACACGCCGGAACCACCGGCTCGACCCGCCGGAACGACCGCTGGAGATGCAAAATCACCTGCCGGCTACGCCAGAAACACCTGGCGAACACTCCGGAATCACCTGCCGGGCATGCCGGAACCACCTCTCAGATATGCCAGAACCACGTGCCAATGACCCCGGAAGCACCTGCCGAGCACGCCGGAACCACCTGCTCGACTCGCCAGAACCACCTGCCGGACACGCAAAAATCACCTGCCGGCTACGCCTCAACCAGTTGGGGAACACTTCGGAATCACCTGCCGGGCTTGCTGGAACCACCTGCCGGTCATGCCAAAATCACCTGCCAACTACGCCAGTACCACTTGGCGGACACTGTGGAAACACCTGTCGCTCCGGCCGGAACCACATCTCAGACGTGCCAGAACCATGTGCATGAGATGCTGGAACCACACCCCGAACAGACGGAAAACACCTGCCAGACCCGTCTGAACAACCTGCCGAGCACGCCGGAGCCACCTGCTCGACTCGCCGGAACCACCTACCTGACATGCCAAAATCACCAGCCGGGTATGCCAGAACCACTTGAAGGACACTCCGGAATCATCTGCCGGACATGCGGGAACCACCTCTCTGACGTGCCGGAAACACGTGCCAGACACGCCGGAAACACCTACTGGACAGCCCGGAACCACCTACCAAGAACGCCGGAGCCACAAGTTGGACTCGCTGGAACCACCTGCCAGACAGGCCAATATCAACTGCTGGCTATGCCAGAACCACCTGGGGGACAGTCCGCGATCACCTGCCAGCCATGGCGGAACCACCTCTCAGACGTACCAGAACCAACTGCCGGAGAAGCTGGAAACACGTCCTGGACAGACTGGACCCTCGTGACGGCCATGCCTGAACCACCTGCCGAGCACGGCGGAACCACCTGCCGGACACGCCAAAATCACCTGCGGGCTACGCCAGAACCACTTGGACGACTCTCCAAAATGACCTGACGGGCATGTTGGAACCACCTCTCAGACGTGCCAGAAGCACGTGGCGGACAGTCCGGAATCACCTGTTGGGCATACGCAACCACCTCTGAGACATACCAGAACCACGTGTCGGAGAAGCTGGAAACACGTCCTGGACAGTCTGGAACCACCTGCCGGCCAAGCCTGAACCACCTGCCAAACACAATGGAACAACCTGCCAGACACACCAAAATCACCTGCTGGGTACGCCAGAACCACCTGGCGGACACTCCGGAATCACCTGCCAGCCATGGCGGAACCACCTCTCAGACGTACCAGAACCACCTGCCGGAGAAGCTGGAAACACGTCCTGGACAGACTGGAACCACGTGACGGCCATGACTGAACCACCTGCCGAGCACGGCGGAACCACCTGCCCGACACGCCAAAATCACCTGCTGGCTACGCCAGAACCACTTGGACGACTCTCCGAAATGACCTGCCGGGTATGTTGGAACCACCTCTCAGACGTACCAGAAGCACGTGGCGGACAGTCCGGAATCACCTGTTGGGCATACGCAACCACCTCTGAGACGTACCAGAACCACGTGCCGTGCACGCCGGCACCACCTCCCGGACAGACCGGAATCAACTTTTGGGCATGCCGGAACCACCAGTCAGATGTGCCAGAAACACGTGCCGGAGACGCCGGAAGCACCTGCCGAGCACGTCGCAACCACCTGCTCAACTCGCCTGAACCACCTGCCGGACACGCCAAAATCACCTGCCCGCTACACCAGCACCACTTCGGGGACAAGCCGGAATCACGTGAGGGGCATGCGGGCACAGCCTCTCAGACTGAACCTCGTGCCGGACACCACAGAACCACCTGCCGGACAGACCGGAACCACCTGCCGGACACGCCTGAAACACCGGCTCGACCCGCCGGAACGACCGCTGGACATGCAAAATCACCTGCCGGCTACGCCAGAAACACTTGGCGAACACTCCGGAATCACCTGCCGGGCATGCCGGAACCACCTCTCAGATATGCCAGAACCGCGTGCCAATGACCCCGGAAGCACCTGCCGAGCACGCCGGAACCACCTGCTCGACTCGCCAGAACCACCTGCCGGACACGCAAAAATCACCTGCCGGCTACGCCACAACCAGTTGGGGAACACTTCGGAATCACCTGCCGGACTTTCTGGAACCACCTGCCGGTCATGCCAAAATCACCTGCCAACTACGCCAGTACCACTTGGCGGACACTGTGGAAACACCTGTCAGGCCGGCCGGAACCACATCTCAGACGTGCCAGAACCATGTGCATGAGATGCTGGAACCACACCCCGAACAGACGGAAACCCCTGCCAGACCCGTCTGAACAACCTGCCGAGCACGCCGGAGCCACCTGCTCGACTCGCCGGAACCACCTACCTGACATGCCAAAATCACCAGCCGGGTATGCCAGAACCACTTGGCGAACACTCCGGAATCACCTGCCGGGCATGCCGGAACCACCTCTCAGATATGCCAGAACCGCGTGCCAATGACCCCGGAAGCACCTACCGAGCACGCCGGAACCACCTGCTCGACTCGCCAGAACCACCTGCCGGACACGCAAAAATCACCTGCCGGCTACGCCACAACCAGTTGGGGAACACTTCGGAATCACCTGCCGGGCTTGCTGGAACCACCTGCCGGTCATGCCAAAATCACCACCCGGGTATGCCAGAACCACTTGGCGGACACTCCGGAATCATCTTCCGGACATGCCGGAACCAGCTCTCAGACACACCAGAACCACGTGCCGGAGACGCCGGAAGCACCAGCCGAGCATGCCGGAGCCACCTGCTCGACTCGCCAGAAACACCTGCCGGACACGCCAAAATCACCTGCCGGGTATGCCAGAACCACCTGGCGGACACTCCGAAATCACCTGTCGCGCATGCCGGAACCACCTCTCAGACGTGCTGGAAGCACGTGCCGGACACGCCGGAATCACCTACCGGACAGACCGGAACCACCGGCCGAGCACGCCGGAGCCACCTGTTCGACTCGCTGGAACCACCTGCCGGACAGGCCAATATCAACTGCTGGCTATGCCAGAACCACCTGGGGGACGGTCCGGAATCACCTGCCAGCCATGGCGGAACCACCTCTCAGACGTAGCAGAACCACCTGCCGGACAAGCTGGAAACACGTCCTGGACAGTCTGGAACCACCTGCCTGCCAAGCCTGAACCACCTGCCAAGCACAACGGAACAACCTGCCAGACACGCCAAAATCACCTGCGTGTTATGCCAGAACCACTTGGAGGACTCTCTGGGATGACCTGCCGGGCATGCCGGAACCACCTCTCAGACGTGCCAGAACCATGTGGCGGACAGTCCGGAATCACCTGTTGGGCATGCGCAACCACCTCTGAGACGGACCAGAACCACATGCCGTGCAGGCTGGAACCACCTACCGGACAGACGGGAATCACCTTTCGGGCATGCCGGAACCACCTGTCAGATGTGCCAGAAACGTGTGCCGGAGACGCCGAAGCACCTGCCGAGCACGTCGCAACCACCTGCTCAACTCGCCTGAACCACCTGCCGGAGACGCCAAAATCACCTTCCCGCTACACCAGCACAACTTCGGGGACAAGCCGGAATCACGTGAGGGGCATGCCGGCACAGCCTCTCAGACTGAACCTCGTGCCGCACACCACAGAACCACCTGCCGGACAGACCGGAACCACCTGCCGGACACGCCGGAACCACCGGCTCGACCCGCTGAAACGACCGCTGGATATGCAAAATCACCTGCCGGCTACGCCGGAAACACTTGGCGAACACTCCGGAATCACCTGCCGGGCATGCCGGAACCACCTCTCAGATATGCCAGAACCACGAGCCAATGACCCCGGAAGCACCTGCCGAGCACGCCAGAACCACCTGCTAGACTCGCCAGAACCACCTGCCGGACACGCAAAAATCACCTGCCGGATACGCCACAACCAGTTGGGGAACACTTCGGAATCACCTGCCGGGCTTGCTGGAACCACCTGCCGGTCATGCCAAAATCACCTGCCAACTACGCCATTACCACTTGGAGGACACTGTGGAAACACCTGTCGGGCCGGCCGGAACCACATCTCAGACGTGCCAGAACCATGTGCATGAGATGCTGGAACCACACCCCGAACAGACGGAAAACACCTGCCAGACCCGTCTGAACAACCTGCCGAGCACGCCGGAGCCACCTGCTCGACTCGCCGGAATCACCTACCTGACATGCCAAAATCACCAGCCGGGTATGCCAGAACCACTTGGCGGACACTCCGGAATCATCTGCCGGACATGCCGGAACCAGCTCTCAGACACACCAGAACCACGTGCCGGAGACGCCGGAAGCACCTGTCGAGCATGCCGGAGCCACCTGCTCGACTCGCCAGAAACACCTGCCGGACACGCCAAAATCACCTGCCGGGTACGCCAGAACCACCTGGCGGACACTCCGAAATCACCTGTCGCGCATGCCGGAACCACCTCTCAGACGTGCCGGAAGCACGTGCCGGACACGCCGGAATCACCTACCGGACAGACCGGAACCACCTGCCGAGCACGCCGGAGCCACCTGTTCGACGCGCTGGAACCACCTGCCGGACAGGCCAATATCAACTGCTGGCTATGCCAGAACCACCTGGGGGACGGTCCGGAATCACCTGCCATCCATGGCGGAACCACCTCTCAGACGTACCAGAACCACCTGCCAGAGAAGCTGGAAACACGTCCTGGACAGTCTGGAACCACCTGCCGGCCAAGCCTGAACCACCTGCCAAGCACAACGGAACAACCTGCCAGACACGCCAAAATCACCTGCGTGTTATGTCAGAACCACTTGGAGGACTCTCTGGGATGACGTGCCCGGCATGCCGGAACCACCTCTCAGACGTACCAGAAGCACCTGCCGGAGAAGCTGGAAAGACGTCCTGGACAGACTGGAACCACGTGACGTCCATGCCTGAACCACCTGCCAAGCACGGCGGAACCACCTGCCAGACACGCCAAAATCACCTGCGGGCTACGCCAGAACCACTTGCACGAGTCTCCGAAATGACCTGCCGGGCATGTTGGAACCACCTCTCAGACGTGCCAGAAGCACGTGGCGGACAGTCCGGAATCACCTGTTGGGCATACGCAACCACCTATGAGACGTACCAGAACCACGTGCCGTGCACGCCAGAACCACCTACCGGACAGACGGGAATCGCCTTTCGGGCATGCCGGTACCACCAGTCAGATGTGCCAGAAACACGTGCCGGAGACGTCGGAAGCACCTGCCGAGCACGTCGCAACCACCTGCTCAACTCGCCTGAACCACCTGCCGGAGACGCCAAAATCACCTGCCGACTATGCCAGAACCACTTGGCGAATACTCCGGAATCACTTGCCGGGCATGCAGGAACCACCTCTCAGACACGCCAGAACCCCGTGCCAATGACCCCGGAAGCACCAGCCGAGCACGCCGGAACCACCTGCTCGACTCGCCAGAACCACCTGCCGATCACGAAAAAATCACCTGCCGGCTACGCCACAACCAGTTAGTGAACACTTCGGAATCACCTGCCAGGCTTGCTGGAACCACCTGCCAGTCATGCCAAAATCACCTGCCAACTACGCCAGTACCACTTGGCGGACACTGTGGAAACACCTGTCGGGCCGGCCGGAACCACATCTCAGACGTGCCAGAACCATGTGCATGAGATGCTGGAACCACACCCCGAACAGACGGAAAACACCGGCCAGACCCGTCTGAACAACCTGCCGAGCACGCCGGAGCCACCTGCTCGACTCGCCAGAAACACCTGCCGGACACGCCAAAATCAGCTGCCGGGTATGCCAGAATGACCTGGCGGACACTACGGAATCACCTGCCGCGCATGCCGGAACCACCTCTCAGACGTGCCGGAAGCACGTGCCAGACACGCCGGAAACACCTACCGGACAGACCGGAACCACCTGCCAAGAACGCCGGAGCCACCTGTTCGACTCGCTGGAACCACCTGCCGGACAGGCCAATATCAACTGCTGGCTATGCCAAAACCACCTGGGGGACAGTCCGGGATCAACTGCCAGCCATGGCGGAACCACCTCTCAGACGTACCAGAACCACCTGCCGGAGAAGCTGGAAACACGTCCTGGACAGACTGGAGCCACGTGACGGCCATGCCTGAACCACCTGCCGAGCACGGCGGAACCACCTGCCGGACACGCCACAATCACCTGCGGGCTACGCCAGAACCACTTGGACGACTCTCGTAATGACCTGCCGGGCATGTTGGAACCACCTCTCAGACGTGCCAGACGCACGTGGCGGACAGTCCGGAATCACCTGTTGGGCATACGCAACCACCTCTGAGACGTACCAGAACCACGTGCTGTGCACGCCGGAACCACCTACCAGACAGACCGGAATCAACTTTTGGGCATGCCGGAACCACCTGTCAGATGTGCCAGAAACACGTGCCGGAGACGCCGGAAGGACCTGCCGAGCACGTCGCAACCACCTGCTCAACTCGCCTGAACCACCTGCCGGACACGCCAAAATCACCTGCCCGCTACAGCAGCACCACTTCGGGGACAAGCCGGAATCACGTGAGGGGCATGCCGGCACAGCCTCTCAGACTGAACCTCGTGCCGGACACCACAGAACCACCTGCCGGACAGAGTGGAACCACTTGCCGGACACGCCGGAACCACCGGCTCGACCCGCCGGAACGACCGCTGGAGATGCAAAATCACCTGCCGGCTACGCCGGAAAGACTTGGCGAACACTCCGGAATCACCTGCCGGGCATGCCGGAACCACCTCTCAGATATGCCAGAACCACGTGCCAATGACCCTGGAAGCACCTGCCGAGCACGCCGGAACCACCTGCTCGACTCGCCAGAACCACCTGCCGGACACGCAAAAATCACCTGCCGGCTACGCCACAACCAGTTGGGGAACACTTGGGAATCACCTGCCGGGCTTGCTGTAACCACCTGCCGGTCATGCCAAAATCACCTGCCAACTACGCCAGTACCACTTGGCGGACACTGTGGAAACACCTGTCGGGCCGGCCGCAACCACATCTCAGACGTGCCATAACCATGTGCATGAGATGCTGGAACCACACCCCGAACAGACGGAAAACACCTGCCAGACCCTTCTGAACAACCTGCCGAGCACGCCGGAGCCACCTGCTCGACTCGCCGGAACCACCTACCTGACATGCCAAAATCACCAGCCGGGTATGCCAGAACCACTTGGCGGACACTCCGGAATCATCTGCCGGACATGCCGGAACCAGCTCTCAGACATACCAGAACCAAGTGCCGGAGACTCCTGAAGCACCTGCCGAGCATGCCGGAGCCACCTGCTTGACTCGCAAGAAACACCTGCCGGACACGCCAAAATCACCTGCCGGGTACGCCAGAACCACCTGGCGGACACTCCGAAATCACCTGTCGCGCATGCTGGAACCACCTCTCAGACGTGCCGGAAGCACGTGCCGGACACGCCGGAATCACCTACCGGACAGACCGGAACCACCTGCCGAGCACGCCGGAGCCACCTGTTCGACTTGCTGGAACCACCCGCCGGACAGGCCAATATCAACTGCTGGCTATGCCAGAACCACCTGGGGGACGGTCCGGAATCACCTGCCAGCCATGGTGGAACCACCTCTCAGACGTACCAGAACCAACTGCCGGAGAAGCTGGAAACACGTCCTGGACAGTCTGGAACCACCTGCCGGCCAAGCCTGAACCACCTGGCAAGCACAACGGAACAACCTGCCAGACACGCCAAAATCACCTGCGTGTTAGGCCAGAACCACTTGGAGGACTCTCTGGGATGACCTGCCGGGCATGCCGGAACCACCTCTCAGACGTGCCAGAACCATGTGTCGGACAGTCCGGAATCACCTGTTGGGCATGCGCAACCACCTCTGAGACGTACCAGAACCACATGCCGTGCAGGCTGGAACCACCTACCGGACAGACCGGAATCACCTTTCGGGCATGCCGGAACCACCTGTCAGATGTGCCAGAAACACGTGCCGGAGACGCCGGAAGCACCTGCCAAGCACGTTGGAACCACCTTCTCAACTCGCCTGAACCACCTGCCGGACATGCCAAAATCACCTGCCGACTATGCCAGAACCACTTGGCGAACACTCCGGAATCACTTGCCGGGCATGCAGGAACCACCTCTCAGACATGCCAGAACCCCGTGCCAATGACCCCGGAAGCACCAGCCGAGCACGCCGGAACCACCTGCTCGACTCGCCAGAACCACCTGCCGATCATGCAAAAATCACCTGCCGGCTACGCCACAACCAGTTAGTGAACACTTTGGAATCACCTGCCAGGCTTGCTGGAACCACCTGCCAGTCATGCCAAAATCACCTGCCAACTACGCCAGTACCACTTGGCGGACACTGTGGAAACACCTGTCGGGCCGGCCGGAACCACATCTCAGACGTGCCAGAACCATGTGCATGAGATGCTGGAACCACACCCCGAACAGACGGAAAACACCTGCCAGACCCGTCTGAACAACTTGCCTAGCACGCCGGAGCCACCTGCTCGACTCGCCGGAACCACCTACCTGACATGCGAAAATCACCAGCCGGGTATGCCAGAACCACTTGGCGGACACTCCGGAATCATCTGCCGGACATGCCGGAACCAGCTCTCAGAAACACCAGAACCACGTGACGGAGACGCCGGAAGCACCTGCCGAGCATGCTGGAGCCACCTGCTCGACTCGCCTGAAACACCTGCCGGACGCGCCCAAAGTCACCTGCCGGGTACGCCAGAACCACCTGGCGGACACTCCGAAATCACCTGTCACGCATGCCGGAACCACCTCTCAGACGTGCCGGAAGCACGTGCCGGACACGCCGCAATCACCTACCGGACAGACCGGAACCACCTGCCGAGCACGCCAGAGCCACCTGTTCGACTCGCTGGAACCACCTGCCGGACAGGCCAATATCAACTGCTGGCTATGCCAGAACCACCTGGGGGACGGTCCGGAATCACCTGCCATCCATGGCGGAACCACCTCTCAGACGTACCAGAACCACCTGCCGGACAAGCTGGAAACACGTCCTGGACAGTCTGGAACCACGTGCCGGCCATGCCTGAACCACCTGCCAAGCACGACGGAACAACCTGCCAGACACGCCAAAATCACCTGCGTGTTAGGCCAGAACCACTTGGAGGACTCTCTGGGATGACCTGCCGGGCATGCCGGAACCACCTCTCAGACGTGCCAGAACCATGTGGCGGACAGTCCGGAATCACCTGTTGGGCATGCGCAACCACCTCTGAGACGTACCAGAACCACATGCCGTGCAGGCTGGAACCACCTACCGGACAGACGGGAATCACCTTTCGGGCATGCCGGAACCACCTGTCAGATGTGCCAGAAACATGTGCCGGAGACGCCGGAAGCACCTGCCGAGCACGTTGCAACCACCTGCTCAACTCGCCTGAACCACCTGCCGGACACACCAAAATCACCTGCCCGCTACACCAGCACCACTTCGGGGACAAGCCGGAATCACGTGAGGGGCATGCCGGCACAGCCTCTCAGACTGAACCTCGTGCCGGACACCACAGAACCACCTGCCGGACAGAGTGGAACCACTTGCCGGAAACACCGGAACCACCGGCTCGACCCGCCGGAACGACCGCTGGACATGCCAAAATCACCTGCCGACTACGCCAGAACCACTTGGCGAACACTCCGGAATCACTTGCCGGGCATGCCGGAACCACCTCTCAGATATGCCAGAACCACGTGCCAATGACCCCGGAAGCACCAGCCGAGCACGCCGGAACCACCTGCTCGACTCGCCAGAACCACCTGCCGGATCACGCAAAAATCACCTGCCGGCTACGCCACAACCAGTTGGGGAACACTTCGGAATCACCTGCCAGGCTTGCTGGAACCACCTGCCGGTCATGCCAAAGTCACCTGCCAACTACGCCAGTACCACTTGGCGGACACTGTGGAAACACCTGTCGGGCCGGCAGCAACCACATCTCAGACGTGCCAGAAACGTGTTCATGAGATGCTGGAACCACACCCCGAACAGACGGATAACACCTGCCAGAACCGTCTGAACCACCTGCCGAGCACGCCGGAACCACCTGCTCGACTCGCCGGAACCACCTCCCTGACACGCCAAAATCACCAGCCGGGTATGCCAGAACCACTTGGCGGACACTCCGGAATCATCTGCCGGACATGCCGGAACCAGCTCTAAGACACACCAGAACCACGTGCCGGAGACGCCGGACGCACCTGCCGAGCATGCCGGAGCCACCTGCTCGACTCGCCAGAAACACCTGCCGGACACGCCAAAATCACCTGTCGGGTACGCCAGAAGCACCTGGCGGACACTCCGAAATCACCTGTCGCGCATGCCGGAACCACCTCTCAGACGTGCCGGAAGCACGTGCCGGACACGCCGGAATCACCTACCGGACAGACCGGAACCACCTGCCAGGAACGCCGGAGCCACCTGTTCGACTCGCTGGAACCACCTGCCGGACAGGCCAATATCAACTGCTGGCTATGCCAGAACCACCTGGGGGACAGTCCGGGATCACCTGCCAGCCATGGCTGAACCACCTCTCAGACGTAGCAGAACCACCTGCCGGAGAAGCTGGAAACACGTCCTGGACAGACTGGAACCACGTGACGGCCATGACTGAACCACCTGACGAGCACGGCGGAACCACCTGCCGGACACGCCACAATCACCTGCGGGCTACGCCAGAACCACTTGGACGACTCTCGAAATGACCTGCCGGGCATGTTGGAACCACCTCTCAGACGTGCCAGAAGCACGTGGCGGACAGTCCGGAATCACCTGTTGGGCATACGCAACCACCTCTGAGACGTACCAGAACCACTTGCCGTGCACGCTGGAACCACCTACCGGACAGACCGGAATCAAATTTTGGGCATGCCGGAACCACCAGTCAGATGTGCCAGAAACACGTGCCGGAGACGCCGGAAGCACCTGCCGAGCACGTCGCAACCACCTGCTCAACTCGCCTGAACCACCTGCCAGACACGCCAAAATCACCTGCCCGCTACACCAGCACCACTTCGGGGACAAGCTGGAATCACGTGAGGGGCATGCCGGCACAGCCTCTCAGACTGAACCTCGTGCCGGACACCACAGAGCGACCTGCCGGACAGACCGGAACCACCTGCCGGACACGCCGGAACCACCGGCTCGACCCGCCGGAACGACCGCTGGACATGCAAAATCACCTGCCGGCTACGCCGGAAACACTTGTCGAACACTCCGGAATCACCTGGCGGTCATGCCAAAATCACCTGCCAACTACGGCAGTACCACTTGGCGGACACTGTGGAAACACCTGTCGGGCCGGCCGCAACCACATCTCAGACGTGCCAGAACCATGTGCATGAGATGCTGGAACCACACCCCGAACAGACGGATAACACCTGCCAGACCTGTCGGAACAACCTGTCGAGCACGCCGGAGCCACCTGCTCTACTCGCCGGAACCACCTACCTGACATGCCAAAATCACCAGCCGGGTATGCCAGAACCACCTGGCGGACACTACGGAATCATCTGCCGCGCATGCCGGAACCACCTCTCAGACGTGCCGGAAGCACGTGCCAGACACGCCGGAAACACCTACCGGACAGACCGGAACCACCTGCCAAGAACGCCGGAGCCACCTGTTCGACTCGCTGGAACCACCTGCCGGACAGGCCAATATCAACTGCTGGCTATGCCAGAACCACCTGGGGGACAGTCCGGGATCACCTGCCAGCCATGGCGGAACCACCTCTCAGACGTACCCGAACCACCTGCCGGAGAAGCTGGAAACACGTCCTGGACAGACTGGAACCACGTGACGGCCATGCCTGAACCACCTGCCGAGCACGGTGGAACCACCTGCCGGACTCGCCAAAATCACCTGCGGGCTACGCCAGAACCACTTGGACGACCCTCCGAAATGACCTGCAGGGCATGTTGGAACCACCTCTCAGACGTGCCAGAAGCACGTGGCGGACAGTCCGGAATCACCTGTTGGGCATACGCAACCACCTCTGAGACGTACCAGAACCACGTGCCGTACACGCCGGAACCACCTACCGGACAGACCGGAATCAACTTTTGGGCATGCCGGAACCACCAGTCAGATGTGCCAGAAACACGTGCCGGAGATGCCGGAAGCACCTGCCGAGCACGTCGCAACCACCTGCTCAACTCGCCTGAACCACCTGCCGGACACGCCAAAATCACCTGCCCGCTACACCAGCACCACTTCGGGGACAAGCCGGAATCACGTGAGGGGCATGCCGGCACAGCCTCTCAGACTGAACCTCGTGCCGGACACCACAGAACCACCTGCCGGACAGACCGGAACCACCTGCCGGACACGCCGGAACCACCGGCTCGACCCGCCGAAACGACCGCTGGACATGCAAAATCACCTGCCGGCTACGCCGGAAACACTTGGCAAACACTCCGGAATCACCTGCCGGGCATGCCGGAACCACCTCTCAGATATGCCAGAACCACGTGCCAATGACCCCTGAAGCACCTGCCGAGCACGCCGGAACCACCTGCTCGACTCGCCAGCACCACCTGCCGGACATGCAAAAATCACCTGCCGGCTACGCCACAACCAGTTGGGGAACACTTCGGAATCACCTGCCTGGCTTGCTGGAACCACCTGCCGGTCATGCCAAAATCAAGTGCCAACTAAGCCAGTACCACTTGGCGGACACTGTGGAAGGACCTGTCGGGCCGGCCGGAACCACATCTCAGACGTGCCAGAACCATGTGCATGAGATGCTGGAACCACACCCCGAACAGACGGAAAACACCTGCCAGACCCGTCTGAACAACCTGCCGAGCACGCCGGAGCCACCTGCTTGACTCGCCGGTACCACCTACCCGACATGCCAAAATCACCAGCTGGGTATGCCAGAACCACTTGGCGGAGACTCCGGAATCATCTGCCGGACATGCCGGAAGCAGCTCTCAGACACACCAGAACCACGTGCCAGAGACGCCGGAAGCACCTGCCGAGCACGCCGGAACCACCTGCTCGACACGCCAGAAACACCTGCCGGACACGCCAAAATCACCTGCCGGGTACGCCAGAACCACCTGGCGGACACTCCGAAATCACCTGTCGCGCATGCCGGAACCACCTCTCAGACGTGCCGGAAGCACGTGCCGGACACGCCGGAATCACCTACCGGACAGGCCGGAACCACATGCCGAGCACGCCTGAGCCACCTGTTCAACTCGCTGGAACCACCTGCCGGACAGGCCAATATCAACTGCTGGCTATGCCAGAACCACCTGGGGGACGGTCCGGAATCACCTGCCAGCCATGGCGGAACCACCTCTCAGACGTACCAGAACCACCTGCCGGACAAGCTGGAAACACGTCCTGGACAGTCTGGAACCACCTGCCGGCCAAGCCTGAACCACCTGCCAAGCACAACAGAATAACCCGCCAGACACGCCAAAATCACCTGCGTGTTATGCCAGAACCACTTGGAGGACTCTCTGGGATGACCTGCCGGGCATGCCGGAACCACCTCTCAGACGTGCCAGAACCATGTGGCGGACAGTCCGGAATCACCTGTTGGGCATGCGCAACAACCTCTGAGACGTACCAGAACCACATGCCGTGCAGGGGGGAACCACCTACCGGACAGACCGGAATCACCCTTCGGGCATTCCGGAACCACCTGTCAGATGTGCCAGAAACACGTGCCGGAGACGCCGGAAGCACCTGCCAACCACGTTGGAACCACCTGCTCAACTCGCCTGAACCACCTGCCGGACATGCCAAAATCACCTGCCGACTATGCCAGAACCACTTGGCGAACACTCCGGAATCACTTGCCGGGCATGCAGGAACCACCTCTCAGACATGCCAGAACCCCGTGCCAATGACCCCGGAAGCACCAGACGAGCACGCCGGAACCACCTGCTCGACTCGCCAGAACCACCTGCCGATCACGCAAAAATCACCTGCCGGCTACGCCACAACCAGTTGGTGAACACTTTGGAATCACCTGCCAGGCTTGCTGGAACCACCTGTCGGTCATGCCAAAACCACCTGCCAACTACGCCAGAACCGCTTGGCGGACACTGCGGAAACACCTGTCGGGCCGGCTGGAACCACATCTCAGACGTGCCAGAAACGTGTTCATGAGATGGTGGAAACACACCCCGAACAGACGGATACCACCTGCCAGAACCGCCTGAACCACCTGCTGAGCACGCCGGAACCACCTGCTCGACTCACCGGTACCACCTCCCTGTCACGCCAAAATCACCTGCTGGGTATGCCAGAACCACTTGGCGGACACTCCGGAATCATCTGCCGGACATGCCGGAACAAGCTCTCAGACACACCAGAACCAAGTGCCGGAGACGCCAGAAGAAACTGCCGAGCATGCCGGAACCACCTGCACGACTCGCCAGAAACACCTGCCGGACACGCCAAAATCACCTGCCGGGTATGCCAGAACCACCTGGCGGACACTACGGAATCACCTGCCGCGCATGCCGGAACCACCTCTCAGACGTGCCGGAAGCACGTGCCAGACACACCGGAACCACCTACCGGACAGACCGGAATCACCTTTCGGGCATGCCGGAACCACCTGTCAGATGTGCCAGAAACACGTGCCGGTGACGCCCCAAGTACCTGCCAAGCACGTTGGAAACACCTGCTCAACTCGCCTGAACCACCTGCCGGACATGCCAAAATCACCTGCTGACTATGCCGGAACCACTTGGCGAACACTCCGGAATCACTTGCCGGGCATGCAGGAACCACCTCT
This sequence comes from Equus przewalskii, assembly GCF_037783145.1. Taxonomy (NCBI): domain Eukaryota; kingdom Metazoa; phylum Chordata; class Mammalia; order Perissodactyla; family Equidae; genus Equus; species Equus przewalskii. The sequence goes on from NW_027228361.1 coordinate 32,178, forward strand.
CAGACATGCCAGAACCACGTGCCAATGACCCCGGAAGCACCAGCCGAGCACGCCGGAACCACCTGCTCGACTCGCCAGAACCACCTGCCGGACACGCAAAAATCACCTGCCGGCTACGCCACAACCAGTTGGGGAACACTTCGGAATCACCTGCCGGGCTTGCTGGAACCACCTGCCGGTCATGCCAAAATCACCTGCCAACTACGCCAGTACCACTTGGCGGACACTGTGGAAACACCTGTCGGTCCGGCCGCAACGACATCTCAGATGTGCCAGAACCATGTGCATGAGATGCTGGAACCACACCCCGAACAGACGGAAAACACCTGCCAGACCCGTCTGAACAACCTGCCGAGCACGCCGGAGCCACCTGCTCGACTCGCCGGAACCACCTACCTGACATGCCAAATTCAACAGCCGGGTATGCCAGAACCACTTGGCGGACACTCCAGAATCATCTGCCGGACATGCCGGAACCAGCTCTCAGACACACCAGAACCACGTGCCGGAGACGCCGGAAGCACCTGCCGAGCATGCCGGAGCCACCTGCTCGACTCGCCAGAAACACCTGCCTGACACGCCAAAATCACCTGCCGGGTACGCCAGAACCACCTGGCGGACACTCCGAAATCACCAGTCGCGCATGCTGGAACCACCTCTCAGACGTGCCGGAAGCACGTGCCGGACACGCCGGAATCACCTACCGGACAGACCGGAACCACCTGCCGAGCACGCCGGAGCCACCTGTTCGACTCGCTGGAACCACCTGCCGGACAGGCCAATATCAACTGCTGGCTATGCCAGAACCACCTGGGGGACGGTCCGGAATCACCTGCCAGCCATGGCGGAACCACCTCTCAGACGTACCAGAACCACCTGCCGGAGAAGCTGGAAACACGTCCTGGACAGTCTGGAACCACCTGCCAGCCAAGCCTGAACCACCTGCCAAGCACAACGGAACAACCTGCCAGACACGCCAAAATCACCTGCGTGTTATGCCAGAACCACTTGGAGGACTCTCTGGGATGACCTGCCGGGCATGCCGGAACCACCTCTCAGACGTGCCAGAACCATGTGTTGGACAGTCCGGAATCACCTGTTGGGCATGCGCAACCAGCTCTGAGACGTACCAGAACCACATGCCGTGCAGGCTGGAACCACCTACCGGACAGACGGGAATCACCTTTCGGGCATGCCGGAACCACCTGTCAGATGTGCCAGAAACACGTGCCGGAGACGCCGGAAGCACCTGCCAAGCATGTTGGAACCACCTGCTCAACTCGCCTGAACCACCTGCCGGACATGCCAAAATCACCTGCCGACTATGCCAAAACCACTTGGCGAACACTCCGGAATCACTTGCCGGGCATGCAGGAACCACCTCTCAGACATGCCAGAACCCCGTGCCAATGACCCCGGAAGCACCAGCCGAGCACGCCGGAACCACCTGCTCGACTCGCCAGAACCACCTGCCGATCACGCAAAAATCACCTGCCGGCTACGCCACAACCAGTTGGTGAACACTTTGGAATCACCTGCCAGGCTTGCTGGAACCACCTGCCGGTCATACCAAAATCACCTGCCAACTACGCCAGAACCGCTTGGCAGACACTGCGGAAACACCTGTCGGTCCGGCCGGAACCACATCTCAGACGTGCCAGAAACGTGTTCATGAGATGCTGGAACCACACCCCGAACAGACGGATACCACCTGCCAGAACCGCCTGAACCACCTGCTGAGCACGCCGGAACCACCTGCTCGACTCACCGGTACCACCTCCCTGACACGCCAAAATCACCTGCCGGCTACACCACAACCAGTTGGGGAACACTTCGGAATCACCTGCCGGGCTTGCTGGAACACCTGCCGGTCATGCCAAAATCACCTGCCAACTGCGCCAGTACCACTTGGCGGACACTGTGGAAACACCTGTCGGGCCGGCCGGAACCACATCTCAGACGTGCCAGAACCATGTGCATGAGATGCTGGAACCACACCCCAAACAGACGGAAAACACCTGCAAGACCCGTCTGAACAACCTGCCGAGCACGCCGGAGCCACCTGCTCGACTCGCCGGAACCACCTACCTGACATGCCAAAATCACCAGCCGGGTATGCCAGAACCACTTGGCGGACACTCCGGAATCATCTGCCGCACATGCCGGAACCAGCTCTCAGACACACCAGAACCACGTGCCGGACACGCCGGAAGCACCTGCCGAGCATGCCGGAGCCACCTGCTCGACTCGCCAGAAACACCTGCCGGACACGCCAAAATCACCTGCCGGGTACGCCAGAACCACCTGGCGGACACTCCGAAATCACCTGTCGCGCATGCCGGAACCACGTCTCAGACGTGCCGGAAGCACGTGCCGGACACGCCGCAATCACCAACCGGACAGACCGGAACCACCTGCCGAGCACGCCGGAGCCACCTGTTCGACTCGCTGGAACCACCTGCCGGACAGGCCAATATCAACTGCTGACTATGGCAGAACCACCTGGGGGACAGTCCGGGATCACCTGCCAGCCATGGCGGAACCACCTCTCAGACGTACCAGAACCACCTGCCGGAGAAGCTGGAAACACGTCCTGGACAGACTGGAACCACGTGACGGCCATGCCTGAACCACCTGCCGAGCACGGCGGAACCACCTGCCCGACACGCCAAAATCACCTGCGGGCTACGCCAGAACCACTTGGACGACTCTCCGAAATGACCTGCCGGGCATGTTGGAACCACCTCTCAGACGTGCCAGAAGCAAGTGGCGGACAGTCCGGAATCACCTGTTGGGCATACGCAACCACCTCTGAGACGTACCAGAACCAGGTGCCGTGCACGCCGGAACCACCTACCGGACAGACCGGAATCAACTTTTGGGCATGCCGGAACCACCAGTCAGATGTGCCAGAAACACGTGCCGGAGACGCCGGAAGCACCTGCCGAGCACGTCGCAACCACCTGCTCAACTCGCCTGAACCACCTGCCGGACACGCCAAAATCACCTGCCCGCTACAACAGCACCACCTCGGGGACAAGCCGGAATCACGTGAGGGGCATGCCGGCACAGCCTCTCAGACTGAACCTCGTGCCGGACACCACAGAACCACCTGCCGGACAGACCGGAACCACCTGCCGGACACGCCGGAACCACCGGCTCGACCCGCCGGAACGACCGCTGGACATGCAAAATCACCTGCCGGCTACGCCGGAAACACTTGGCGAACACTCCGGAATCACCTGCCGGGCATGCCGGAACCACCTCTCAGATATGCCAGAACCACGTGTCAATGACCCCGGAAGCACCTGCCGAGCATGCCGGAACCACCTGCTCGACTCGCCAGAACCACCTGCCGGACACGCAAAAATCACCTGCCGGCTACGCCACAACCAGTTGGGGAACACTTCGGAATCACCTGCCGGGCTTGCTGGAACCACCTGCCGGTCATGCCAAAATCACCTGCCAACTACGCCAGTACCACTTGGCGGACACTGTGGAAACACCTGTCGGGCCGGCCGGAACCACATCTCAGACGTGCCAGAACCATGTGCATGAGATGCTGGAACCACACCCCGAACAGACGGAAAACACCTGCCAGACCCGTCTGAACAACCTGCCGAGCACGCCGGAGCCACCTGCTCGACTCGCCGGAACCACCTACCTGACATGCCCAAATCACCAGCCGGGTATGCCAGAACCACTTGGCGGAGACTCCGGAATCATCTGCCGGACATGCCGGAACCAGCTCTCAGACACACCAGAACCACGTGCCGGAGGCGCCGGAAGCACCTGACGAGCATGCCGGAGCCACCTCTCAGACGTGCCAGAAGCACGTGCCGGACACGTCGGAATCACCTACCGGACAGACCGGAACCACCTGCCGAGCACGCCGGAGCCACCTGTTCGACTCGCTTGAACCACCTGCCGGACAGGCCAATATCAACTGCTGGCTATGCCAGAACCACCTGGGGGACGGTCCGGAATCACCTGCCAGCCAGGGCGGAACCACCTCTCAGACGTACCAGAACCACCGTCCGCAGAAGCTGGAAACACGTCCTGGACAGTCTGGAAACACCTGCCGGCCAAGCCTGAACCACCTGCCAAGCACAACGGAACAACCTGCCAGACACGCCAAAATCACCTGCGTGTTATGCCAGAACCACTTGGAGGACTCTCTGGGATGACCTGCCGGGCATGCCGGAACCACCTGTCAGATGTGCCAGAAACACGTGCCGGAGACGCCGGAAGCACCTGCCAAGCACGTTGGAACCACCTGCTCAACTCGCCTGAACCACCTGCCGGACATGCCAAATTCTCCTGCCGACTATGCCAGAACCACTTTGCGAACACTCCGGTATCACTTGCCGGGCATGCATGAACCACATCTGAGACATGCCAGAACCCCGTGCCAATGACCCCGGAAGCACCAGCCGAGCACGCCGGAGCCACCTGCTCGACTCGCCGGAACCACCTACCTGACATGTCAAAATCACCAGCCGGGTATGCCAGAACCACTTGGCGGACACTCCGGAATCATCTGCCGGACATGCCGGAACCAGCTCTCAGACACACCAGAGCCACGTGCCGGAGACGACGGAACCACCTGCCGAGCACGCCGGAGCCACCTGTTCGACTCGCTGGAACCACCTGCCGGACAGGCCAATATCAACTGCTGGCTATGCCAGAACCACCTGGGGGACGGTCCGGAATCACCTGCCAGCCATGGCGGAACCACCTCTCAGACGTACCAGAACCACCTGCCGGACAAGCTGGAAACACGTCCTGGACAGTCTGGAACCACCTGCCGGCCAAGCCTGAACCACCTGCCAAGCACAACGGAACAACCTGCCAGACACGCCAAAATCAACTGCGTGTTATGCCAGAACCACTTGGAGGACTCTCTGGGATGACCTGCCGCTCATGCCTGAACCACCTCTGAGACGTGCCAGAACCATGTGGTGGACAGTCCGGAATCACCAGTTGGGCATGCGCAACCACCTCTGAGACGTACCAGAACCACATGCCGTGCAGGCCGGAACCACCTACCGGACAGACCGGAATCACCTTTCGGGCATGCAGGAACCACCTGTCAGATGTGCCAGAATCACGTGCCGGAGACGCCGCAAGCACCTGCTGAGCACGTAGCAACCACCTGCTCAACTTGCCTGAACCACCTGCCGGACACGCCACAATCACCTGCCCGCTACACCAGCACCACTTCGGGGACAAGCCGGAATCACGTGAGGGGCATGCCGGCACAGCCTCTCAGACTGAACCTCGTGCCGCACACCACAGAACCACCTGCCGGACAGACAGGAACCACCTGTCGGACACGCCGGAACCACCGGCTCGACCCGCCGGAGCGACCGCTGGACATGCAAATTCACCTGCCGGCTACGCCGGAAACACTTGGCGAACACTCCGGAATCACCTGCCGGGCATGCCGGAACCACCTCTCAGACATGCCAGAACCCCGTGCCAATGACCCCGGAAGCACCAGCCGAGCAGGCCGGAACCACCTGCTCGACTCGCCAGAACCACCTGCCGATCACGCAAAAATCACCTGCCGGCTACGCCACAACCAGTTGGTGAACACTTTGGAATCACCTGCCAGGCTTGCTGGAACCACCTGCCGCTCATGCCAAAATCACCTGCCAACTACGCCAGTACCACTTGGCGGACACTGTGGAAACACCTGTCGGGACGGCCGGAACCACATCTCAGACGTGCCAGAACCATGTGCATGAGATGCTGGAACCACACCCCGAACAGAAGGAAAACACCTCCCAGACCCGTCTGAACAACCTGCCGAGCACGCCGGAGCCACCAGTTCGACGCGCCGGAACCACCTACCTGACATGCCAAAATCACCAGCCGGGTATGCCAGAACCACTTGGCGAACACTCCGGAATCATCTGCCGGACATGCCGGAACCAGCTCTCAGACACACCAGAACCAAGTGCCGGAGACGCCGGAAGCACCTGCCGAGCATGGCGGAGCCACCTGCTCGACTCGCCAGAAACACCTGCCGGACACGCCAAAATCACCTGCCGGGTATGCCACAACCACCTGGCGGACACTACGGCATCACCTGCCGCGCATGCCGGAGCCACCTCTCAGACGTGCCGGAAGCACGTGCCGGACACGCCGGAAACACCTACCGGACAGACCGGAACCACCTGCCAAGAACGCCGGAGCCACCTGTTCGACTCGCTGGAACCACCTGCCGGACAGGCCAATATCAACTGCTGGCTATGCCAGAACCACCTGGGGGACAGTCCGGGATCACCTGCCAGCCACGGCGGAACCACCTCTCAGACGTACCAGAACCACCTGCCGGAGAAGCTGGAAACACGTCCTGGACAGACTGGAACCACGTGACGGCCATGCCTGAACCACCTGCCGAGCACGGCGGAACCACCTGCCGGACACGCCAAAAACACCTGCGGGCTACGCCAGAACCACTTGGACGACTCTCCGAAATGACCTGCCGGGCATGTTGGAACCACCTCTCAGACGTGCCAGAACCATGTGGCGGACAGTCCGGAATCACCTGTTGGGCATACGCAACCACCTCTGAGACGTACCAGAACCAGGTGCCGTGCACGCCGGAACCACCTACCGGACAGACCGGAATCAACTTTTGGGCATGCCGGAACCACCAATCAGATGTGCCAGAAACACGTGCCGGAGACGCCGGAAGCACCTGCCGAGCACGTCGCAACCACCTGCTCAACTCGCCTGAACCACCTGCCGGACACGCCAAAATCACCTGCCCGCTACACCAGCACCACTTCGGGGAAAAGCCGGAATCACGTGAGGGGCATGCCGGCACAGCCTCTCAGACTGAACCTCGTGCCGGACACCACAGAACCACCTGCCGGACAGACCGGAACCACCTGCCGGACACGCCGGAACCACCGGCTCGACCCGCCGGAACGACCGCTGGACATGCAAAATCACCTGCCGGCTACGCCGGAAACACTTGGCGAACACTCCGGAATCACCTGCCGGGCATGCCGGAACCACCTCTCAGATATGCCAGAACCACGTGCCAATGACCCCGGAAGCACCTGCCGAGCACGCCGGAACCACCTGCTCGACTCGCCAGAACCACCTGCCGGACACGCAAAAATCACCTGCCGGCTACGCCACAACCAGTTGGGGAACACTTCGGAATCACCTGCCGGGCTTGCTGGAACCACCTGCCGGTCATGCCAAAATCACCTGCCAACTACGCCAGTACCACTTGGCGGACACTGTGGAAACACCTGTCGGGCCGGCCGGAACCACATCTCAGACGTGCCAGAACCATGTGCATGAGATGCTGGAACCACACCCCGAACAGACGGAAAACACCTGCCAGACCCGTCTGAACAACCTGCCGAGCACGCCGGAGCCACCTGCTCGACTCGCCGGAACCACCTACCTGACATGCCCAAATCACCAGCCGGGTATGCCAGAACCACTTGGCGGACACTCCGGAATCATCTGCCGGACATGCCGGAACCAGCTCTCAGACACACCAGAACCACGTGCCGGAGGCGCCGGAAGCACCTGACGAGCATGCCGGAGCCACCTCTCAGACGTGCCAGAAGCACGTGCCGGACACGTCGGAATCACCTACCGGACAGACCGGAACCACCTGCCGAGCACGCCGGAGCCACCTGTTCGACTCGCTTGAACCACCTGCCGGACAGGCCAATATCAACTGCTGGCTATGCCAGAACCACCTGGGGGACGGTCCGGAATCACCTGGCAGCCAGGGCGGAACCACCTCTCAGACGTACCAGAACCACCTTCCGCAGAAGCTGGAAACACGTCCTGGACAGTCTGGAAACACCTGCCGGCCAAGCCTGAACCACCTGCCAAGCACAACGGAACAACCTGCCAGACACGCCAAAATCACCTGCGTGTTATGCCAGAACCACTTGGAGGACTCTCTGGGATGACCTGCCGGGCATGCCGGAACCACCTGTCAGATGTGCCAGAACCATGTGGCGGACAGTCCGGAATCACCTGTTGGGCATGCGCAACCACCTCTGAGACGTACCAGAACCACATGCCGTGCAGGCTGGAACCACCTACCGGACAGACCGGAATCACCTTTCGGGCATGCCGGAACCACCTGTCAGATGTGCCAGAAACACGTGCCGGAGACGCCGGAAGCACCTGCCAAGCACGTTGGAACCACCTGCTCAACTCGCCTGAACCACCTGCCGGACATGCCAAAATCTCCTGCCGACTATGCCAGAACCACTTTGCGAACACTCCGGTATCACTTGCCGGGCATGCATGAACCACATCTGAGACATGCCAGAACCCCGTGCCAATGACCCCGGAAGCACCAGCCGAGCACGCCGGAGCCACCTGCTCGACTCGCCGGAACCACCTACCTGACATGTCAAAATCACCAGCCGGGTATGCCAGAACCACTTGGCGGACACTCCGGAATCATCTGCCGGACATGCCGGAACCAGCTCTCAGACACACCAGAGCCACGTGCTGGAGACGCCGGAACCAACTGCCGAGCACGCCGGAGCCACCTGTTCGACTCGCTGGAACCACCTGCCGGACAGGCCAATATCAACTGCTGGCTATGCCAGAACCACCTGGGGGACGGTCCGGAATCACCTGCCAGCCATGGCGGAACCACCTCTCAGACGTACCAGAACCACCTGCCGGACAAGCTGGAAACACGTCCTGGACAGTCTGGAACCACCTGCCGGCCAAGCCTGAACCACCTGCCAAGCACAACGGAACAACCTGCCAGACACGCCAAAATCAACTGCGTGTTATGCCAGAACCACTTGGAGGACTCTCTGGGATGACCTGCCGCTCATGCCTGAACCACCTCTGAGACGTGCCAGAACCATGTGGTGGACAGTCCGGAATCACCTGTTGGGCATGCGCAACCACCTCTGAGACGTACCAGAACCACATGCCGTGCAGGCCGGAACCACCTACCGGACAGACCGGAATCACCTTTCGGGCATGCAGGAACCACCTGTCAGATGTGCCAGAATCACGTGCCGGAGACGCCGCAAGCACCTGCTGAGCACGTAGCAACCACCTGCTCAACTTGCCTGAACCACCTGCCGGACACGCCACAATCACCTGCCCGCTACACCAGCACCACTTCGGGGACAAGCCGGAATCACGTGAGGGGCATGCCGGCACAGCCTCTCAGACTGAACCTCGTGCCGCACACCACAGAACCACCTGCCGGACAGACAGGAACCACCTGTCGGACACGCCGGAACCACCGGCTCGACCCGCCGAAGCGACCGCTGGACATGCAAATTCACCTGCCGGCTACGCCGGAAACACTTGGCGAACACTCCGGAATCACCTGCCGGGCATGCCGGAACCACCTCTCAGACATGCCAGAACCCCGTGCCAATGACCCCGGAAGCACCAGCCGAGCAGGCCGGAACCACCTGCTCGACTCGCCAGAAGCACCTGCCGATCACGCAAAAATCACCTGCCGGCTACGCCACAACCAGTTGGTGAACACTTTGGAATCACCTGCCAGGCTTGCTGGAACCACCTGCCGCTCATGCCAAAATCACCTGCCAACTACGCCAGTACCACTTGGCGGACACTGTGGAAACACCTGTCGGGACGGCCGCAACCACATCTCAGACGTGCCAGAACCATGTGCATGAGATGCTGGAACCACACCCCGAACAGAAGGAAAACACCTCCCATACGCGTCTGAACAACCTGCCGAGCACGCCGGAGCCACCAGTTCGACGCGCCGGAACCACCTACCTGACATGCCAAAATCACCAGCCGGGTATGCCAGAACCACTTGGCGAACACTCCGGAATCATCTGCCGGACATGCCGGAACCAGCTCTCAGACACACCAGAACCAAGTGCCGGAGACGCCGGAAGCACCTGCCGAGCATGGCGGAGCCACCTGCTCGACTCGCCAGAAACACCTGCCGGACACGCCAAAATCACCTGCCGGGTATGCCAGAACCACCTGGCGGACACTACGGCATCACCTGCCGCGCATGCCGGAACCACCTCTCAGACGTGCCGGAAGCACGTGCCGGACACGCCGGAAACACCTACCGGACAGACCGGAACCACCTGCCAAGAACGCCGGAGCCACCTGTTCGACTCGCTGGAACCACCTGCCGGACAGGCCAATATCAACTGCTGGCTATGCCAGAACCACCTGGGGGACAGTCCGGGATCACCTGCCAGCCACGGCGGAACCACCTCTCAGACGTACCAGAACCACCTGCCGGAGAAGCTGGAAACACGTCCTGGACAGACTGGAACCACGTGACGGCCATGCCTGAACCACCTGCCGAGCACGGCGGAACCACCTGCCGGACACGCCAAAAACACCTGCGGGCTACGCCAGAACCACTTGGACGACTCTCCGAAATGACCTGCCGGGCATGCCGGAACCACCTCTCAGACGTGCCAGAACCATGTGGCAGACAGTCCGGAATCACCTGTTGGGCATGCGCAACCACCTCTGAGACGTACCAGAACCACATGCCGTGCAGGGGGGAACCACCTACCGGACAGACCGGAATCAACTTTTGGGCATGCCGGAACCACCAGTCAGATGTGCCAGAAACACGTGCCGGAGACGCCGGAAGCAGCTGCCGAGCACGTCGCAACCTCCTGCTCAACTCGCCTGAACCTCCTGCCGGACACGCCAAAATCACCTGCCCGCTACACCAGCACCACTTCGGGGACAAGCCGGAATAACGTGAGGGCATGCCGGCACAGCCTCTCAGACTGAACCTCGTGCCGGACACCACAGAACCACCTGACGGACAGACCGGAACCACCTGCCGGACACGCTGGAACCACCGGCTCGACCCGCCGGAACGACCGCTGGATATGCAAAATCACCTGCCGGCTACGCCGGAAACACTTGGCGAACACTCCGGAATCACCTGCCGGGCATGCCGGAACCACCTCTCAGATATGCCAGAACCACGTGCCAATGACCCCGGAAGCACCTGCCGAGCACGCCGGAACCACCTGCTCGACTCGCCAGAACCACCTGCCGGACACGCAAAAATCACATGCCGGCTATGCCACAACCAGTTGGGGAACACTTCAGAATCAACGGCCGGGCTTGCTGGAACCACCTGCCAGTCATGCGAAAATCACCTGCCAACTACCCCAGTACCACTTGGCGGAAACTGTGGAAACACCTGTCGGGCCGGCCAGAACCACATCTCAGACGTGCCAGAACCATGTGCATGAGATGCTGAAACCACACCCCGAACAGAAGGAAAACACCTGCCAGACCCGTCTGAACAACCTGCCGAGCAAGCCGGAGCCACCTGCTGGACTCGCCGGAACCACCTACCTGACATGCCAAAATCACGAGCCGGG
>NW_027228361.1:43655-121416 GCF_037783145.1 Equus przewalskii
AGGGGATGTGAGACTTGGGTTGGTGTTAGCAAGTCCGACTTTACTGTGCACAAGTGTCGTTTATATATTTTTCAGGATTAGTACAGTAGGTTTACCAATATTCTCAGAGAGATAAGGAAGTAAGAAACGAGCACAAGAATATTTATTAGCATTCCATTCTATAGAGCATAAGGTTAATGATCGTCTTCTCTGCAATTAACTAGTGTTTGTTGTCTCTAAGCTAAAGGAGATAGGTACCTAGGCGTCTGTTGTAATTCATGGTAAAGTTAAATCAAAGAGAGAAGGTCCAGGCCTCCGGACAGGACAGCAGCCCGTCTGGTTACATCCTGGTGGAGCCATCCCTGCCTCCCTCAATCATTTACGTCATTAGTGCAGATCGGTTAATGGGAACAAAAGGTGACTCCAGGGTGTCTTATCCCCAGGACTATCTGCAGTCTCTAGCGGGCAGTTAAACATCTTTACTTTTTCGCGCCCTTTAGGGGGTGAACATTCCTTTGTCTTTTAGATTGTAGAGCTAACGGTCCCTTAAGTACACTGCCGGAGAAAGTATCATATTGTTAGTAAAGTAAAGGGCTGAAAAGCTAAGCTAAACTATAAATCTTCAAGAATAAAAAAGAGAAATAAGTATACACATAACCTTGATAGAAAGCATGCATATAATTCAGAAAATATCGGGGGTGTTGGCCGGCCATTCTTCACCGAGGGGCATTCTTGCACCCCTCGGCCCTTCTACTCACCAATTATTTATTGTTTATTGCTTTTAGGAGAAAACCTCTATAACATTTTAACAGAAAGCAGAAGGTCAAGAATAATATATAGATACTTCTTGATCATCCAATTAACCAGCAAACTTAGAAGGACGATGCATATGTATATTTAGACAAAGAACTGGAGGGAGAAGGAAACATTAACCAGATGGAGGCCATAAACCTAATTCGACATCTTATCTGGGCAGGATTCCTTTCTGATTGTCTCACATGGGACTGTGTGCTCCTCCATTAATTAACTGAAAAATATCTTGAAAGTTACCTGCAGGTGGTCACATTCTCTTACTGTATCTAATTTTCCCGGGAGGTAGTGCCTCCCAAGCAGCCACCCAAAGGAGTGAAAACTGGAGGTTAAGAAAGGAAAAGGAATGAAGGGCAATTAGAAGCAGCACAGGTTTCAGAACTATGTGAGGGGCTGGCCGGTTATTCTTCACCAAGGGGCGGCCCTGCACCCCTCGGCGTTAATCGGCTGGACCCTGTCAAACAGCCGATCAAATGATGTAGCCACGGCTCCCAGCATCTCCCCCTTTTTTACTTTTTAAGGCCAACAGATGTAATTCTGCTGAAACCCGACTTATAGAGTTGAATATTAACTTGAGAAAGACTGGAAAAAGGCAAAGACAAATCATTAGAGCACCAATGGTGACAGCAATATTAACAATAAAGGAGCTCCAATTTTTCTCCCCTACAAAAGAGGTCAGAGAGGTGAAAAAGTTGGTGGCCACTTCAGAAGCAGAAAAGGATTCTTTAGCCGATTAATATTATTAATTTGTCTATGTAAGTCACAAATGTCTAGACTAAAGTCTGAATGGTTCCATATTCCCTGGATATGATTTTTAATTTTCTCCCAGGAGTGTAGAGATTGATTTACCTTAAGAGGAGTCCCACAGATCCATCTATAGGACACATAACATCGCAAGGCCAGTTTAACCTTCAAATTTGTAAGTTCTTGTCCTATCTGTAATATTGCCTCTTCCAGAGCGTTTCCTTTGCCTCCAGTTTTTCGTCTATTATTTCTTGGGTAGTTAGGGCAAGAGTGGTATTCTTAGAAAGATCGTCTACATAAGAGGCAGTATGTATTTGTTTAGTCAGCGCTACAGCAGATACAGTGAGAGAGGTTGCTAATGCAATCAAGGCTGAGATACCCAATATTAAAGCAGAGATAAACCGGCGGGGGCGCTGTAAAAGATCAGTAGCCTGTTTCAAAGTAAGCAATCCAACATCATCATACCAAGGTCCAGACAGGTGAACAGGCAGCATGAGGCAGGGGGGTTGTTGTAATACGATTACAGCTTGTACCTCTACATCAGGGCTCAAACAATTAGTTAAAAATACAATCTGGACAGGAGATATCATAACGAGAATTATTAAAAGAGATAGACATAGCAAAACTGTGTACAGGAAAGGCCAAGAAAACATAAGGGGCCAGGACACAGGCCTTAACCTTATACAACTGTGATCCTGTTGGTCTAATCAGTACAACATTGTGTAAAGCGGCTATGGCCTGCAACAAGTGTGGTTGAATTTTGCCAGAGTCAGTAGAAAGAATAGGAGGGCGGAGGCGAGTGCGGACGGGGAGCCAGACGTTTAGAAGGTTTCTCGCGGAGTGAAAGTCGTCTCATCTGGGCTACTGGGGGAGATTCATCATCTATCTTGACTCGGAAGCTGGGGCTCGTCTGCCTTGGTGGAGGTGGGGGCAGAGGCTGCTTGCGGTACATGTCGAATCAGATGATCAGGAATCCACCAAGGAGATGAAGTGTCCTGTGGAAATATGCAAGCATATCCTCGACCGATAGTTAAGAGAATATCAGGACCTTTCCACTGTCCTGTAAGCAGGTCCTTCCATTTGACCTGTAGTAAAATATTTTGTTTATTATCATTCCAATGTCTCATCATAGGTGACTCACCATGAAAATCTAAATTGAGAAAATTTATCACAAACAGAGCATGACTTAGTAAAAGACGGGGAGAGCTATATTTGAGCTCTCCTCCTTGTAATTTTTCCAATTGTTGTTTTGGGGGGCTCAGATAGCGAGGAAAAGACAAATGTTTCAATTTTGTTTATAAATTGCTGTAAGTCATAGTTCTTTAAGAGAATAGAGAAAAAGATTTTCTTAACTCTGGAAAAAAGCAAAATATTAAAAATCAGTAATATCTCAATTAAAAAGTCATAAAAATTATAATCATCCCTATCAGTTTATTCTGTCCTGTGTAATTGGTTCTTGATCTTAATCTTCTGTCAGCAGTTTGTGAGGTCATCAGTTTCTCTGTTGGAGTTCTGTAATTTTTACCCAGTTTAGTTTTACAATCTGAGCGTTTATTAGAAACCTGTATTCTAGAGTGTTAGAGTCCTTTCCATGAATTTTCCTGAAGATGAGACATATTTGCAAAAGCAAAAAGTAGAGTAAAACAATAACTGACTGTAAACAATAAAAGACTTAAAAATGATGATTGACAGAGAAACTTGGTTATCTCTGTGATATACAACACCTTAAACTAATAATTAGAATTATGGCTGATAGCCAGGATACATCAGAATTTAGGCATGTATATAATTTCTAAAACACTTATATCAGTAACATTTACCCACATACTACCAACCAAGAAAGATTATTATCACTTTATCTGACAATGTTTCCCATGTAACTTTAGACCAAATAAGCCTGATTAGTTTAGAATTAACAAAACAGATTTGTCTTTTAGGTAGAGTTAGAAACCATTTGTTCCCAATAATGATGTTTAGATTACCCACAAGAACTTTGAGACATTAGACAAACAGCTATCATTTAAAGTTATTATGCTGACAAATTTCTAACAGACAACATGAACTTATTTGACTAGGAAACCCAGGCTGCATATTTGCATATGCAGTGCTAACTCTGAGGACATATCCAAACATTTCAATCAAACCAACAAACTTAAGTTTTCATTAACCAAAGGTTAATCCATATCATCTTAAAAGACAGTGGGTTAATTTCTATTGTATTTAGAATTTATGTGAGCGCTTAATTTAAGCCAATTAAACAGAACTCTTAGTATTGGCCATATCACCCGGAGGTAAAAATATCACACACATATAGACACACAGACACAGAGCCTTCACACCTATTGTTTTAAAAATCACTGCCATCAATCAGGTAATGAGTCAATCTCCAAGAGAGGGCACCCCACTTGGTTGCCAGGGTGATCAGGCCCGGAAACCAGGGGGGGCGCTCCCAGAGGTGGAGCCTATGATATTTTAAAGATTTCTTTGTCTCTCAACTGCAAAGCTCAAAAGGAGCCAAAAATGGTCACTGTAACTTTAAGAGAGAGGAAAGAAAAGGGTCCATTACCTTGCAAATCTCCTGAGCCTAGGGCAGCGTTCTACTTGTTCTGCCTGTGGGATTCCTATAGCAAGGGGTGATGGGGGCATCCCCCTGCATGTATCTCTTGTCCCCCTGCATGCATCTCTTGTATACCTTCCCTATTATGCCTGGCAGTCATAAGTGCCTGGTGAATGATTCCCAGGATAAAAGGATAGAGAAAAACAGTGAGGAACTTTCCGCCAGTCTGGGGGACATTCTACCCAATTGCAGCCTGGAGCCATTCTCCCAAGAAGGGGTTCCCACACTCAACCAAAGGTTAGAGTTTGGTACTTTCCTTGAACTGGAGTCCCGATTGGGACTTTTCCCGCAGTTCAGAGTATGGTCAGGTGCCAGAGGGAGGGGTCCCATTCCAGCCTTAGGAAAAGAAACCTTCCACGGGAGTCTTGGAGATTGGCGGCCGTCCTAATGACTTAAGTGGCCGACCCGTGCCCATTTAAAATTTGTCTATTAGAGATAGAGTCAGGAAGGAATGGATTAATTCATTTTCCATCACCCTCAGGCTTAAGGTACTGATTCTCTTCAGGCTGAATGCCACAATTTGCCCCATAGAGTAGCCATGGGCAGCAAAAGTGGATTCATACAGCTGTCCGAGAAGGTTCCCGATGGAGCAGTGAATTTAGATCCATCCTTGAAAAAGAGAAAGTCACAAGGAAAAAATAGGGCACTTACCAGAACTTGAGCTCACAAGCCGATGAAGCAAGTCCACCAGAAATGATGCAGGGTTGGTGAGCCGAGGAGTCGAGAGAAAGATTTCCTGGGCTCTCAAGATTTGGTGGCAGTGCTCTTTTATTTAGAGAATAGCGTGGAATAGCATGGGGACAGGACCCATGGGCAGGCAGAGCTGCTGCGTGGTGACAGGACCCACGGCCAGAACTTAACAGGTCTTGCTCTTATAATGTTGCACAAGGAAGTATTCCCAGTTAGACATTTTAAAACATACTTAGGCAAAGTTGATATAACCTCTTTATAAAGAAAATCAGCTTCTAAGTTGTGTTCCCACTATCATCCAGGTTTCCAAATTAACAGTTTCCTCTTCGGGGAACCAGGGACATTGTTCTTGTAAAAATGTAGGAATGTAGAAATCTGTCCCAAAGAGGCTTTTATGTCTCTTTTTTGCAAGCATACATGTTATTATTTCTATACAGAGCCTTCTTTCTTTAGACTCAGTATGGCCCAAAACTTCTCAAAAGTTCTTAATACTTCTTATTCTTCCTAACCTTATTTCACTCTCCCTTTCCGGAGAGGGACTAAAACTTCTCTATTATTATTATTATTATTATTATTTTTATTTTTTTATTTCACTCTCCCTTTCTAGAGAGGGGCAAAAACTTCTCAATTATTATTATTATTATTATTATTATTATTATTATTTATTTCACTCTCCCTTTCTAGAGAGGGGCAAAAACTTCTCTATTATTATTATTATTATTATTATTATTATTTTTATTTTTATTTCACTCTCCCTTTCTAGAGAGGGGCAAAAACTTCTCAATTATTATTATTATTATTATTATTATTATTATTATTTCACTCTCCCTTTCTAGAGAGGGGCAAAAACTTCTCAAAGTTCTTAACACCTACTACCCTTCTGTCCTTTCCTCACTCTCCCTTTGGCAGAGAGGGGCTAAAGGGGGCTCTTCTTTCCAGCCCTGGGTAGGATCCTATCCGTCCCGAGAAGTGGGGGGAACTTACCCTTCAGGTCCCTGTTCGGGCGCCACTTGCCGGGGTCCCGCCCCGGCGGAGTCCAGGTTCCTGAGGGATGGACGGCGTCGGCGCGATGAGGGAGGGGGAAATAAAGGGGATGTGAGACTTGGGTTGGTGTTAGCAAGTCCGACTTTACTGTGCACAAGTGTCGTTTATATATTTTTCAGGATTAGTACAGAAATAGTTTTACAAATATTCTCGGAGAGATAAGGAAGTAAGAAACGAGCACAAGAATATTTATTAGCATTCCATTCTATAGAGCATAAGGTTAATGATCGTCTTCTCTGCAATTAACTAGTGTTTGTTGTCTCTAAGCTAAAGGAGATAGGTACCTAGGCGTCTGTTGTAATTCATGGTAAAGTTAAATCAAAGAGAGAAGGTCCAGGCCTCCGGACAGGGCAGCAGCCCGTCTGGTTACATCCTGGTGGAGCCATCCCTGCCTCCCTCAATCATTTACGCCATTAGTGCAGATGGTTAATGGGAACAAAAGGTGACTCCAGGGTGTCTTATCCCCAGGGCTATCTGCATTCTCAGCGGGCAGTTAAACATCTTTACTTTTTCGCGCCCTTTAGGGGGTGGAAGCATTCCTTTGTCTTTTAGATTGTAGAGCTAACGGTCCCTTAAGTACACTGCCGGAGAAAGTATCATATTGTTAGTAAAGTAAAGGGCTGAAAAGCTAAGCTAAACTATAAATCTTCAAGAATAAAAAAGAGAAATAAGTATACACATAACCTTGATAGAAAGCATGCATATAATTCAGAAAATATCGGGGGTGTTGGCCGGCCATTCTTCACCGAGGGGCATTCTTGCACCCCTCGGCCCTTCTACTCACCAATTATTTATTGTTTATTGCTTTTAGGAGAAAACCTCTATAACATTTTAACAGAAAGCAGAAGGTCAAGAATAATATATAGATACTTCTTGATCATCCAATTAACCAGCAAACTTAGAAGGACGATGCATATGTATATTTAGACAAAGAACTGGAGGGAGAAGGAAACATTAACCAGATGGAGGCCATAAACCTAATTCGACATCTTATCTGGGCAGGATTCCTTTCTGATTGTCTCACATGGGACTGTGTGCTCCTCCATTAATTAACTGAAAAATATCTTGAAAGTTACCTGCAGGTGGTCACATTCTCTTACTGTATCTAATTTTCCCGGGAGGTAGTGCCTCCCAAGCAGCCACCCAAAGGAGTGAAAACTGGAGGTTAAGAAAGGAAAAGGAATGAAGGGCAATTAGAAGCAGCACAGGTTTCAGAACTATGTGAGGGGCTGGCCGGTTATTCTTCACCAAGGGGCGGCCCTGCACCCCTCGGCGTTAATCGGCTGGACCCTGTCAAACAGCCGATCAAATGATGTAGCCACGGCTCCCAGCACACCTCTCAGACGTGCCGGAAGCACGTGCCGGACACGCCGGAATCACCTACCGGACAGACCGGAACCACCTGCCGAGCACGCCGGAGCCACCTGTTCGACTCGCTGGAAACACCTGCCGGACAGGCCAATATGAATTGCTGGCTATGCCAGAACCACCTGGGGGACGGTCCGGAATCACCTGCCAGCCATGGCGGAACCACCTCTCAGACGTACCAGAACCACCTGCCGGAGAAGCTGGAAACACGTCCTGGACAGTCTGGAACCACCTGCCGGCCAAGCCTGAACCACCTGCCAAGCACAACAGAACAACCTGCCAGACACGCCAAAATCACCTGCGTGTTATGCCAGAACCACTTGGAGGACTCTCTGGGATGACCTGCCGGGCATGCCGGAACCACCTCTCAGACGTGCCAGAACCATGTGGCGGACAGTCCGGAATCACCTGTTGGGCATGCGCAACCACCTCTGAGACGTACCAGAACCACATGACGTGCAGGCTGGAACCACCTACCGGACAGACCGGAATCACCTTTCGGGCATGCCGGAACCACCTGTCAGATGTGCCAGAAACACGTGCCGGAGATGCCGGAAGCACCTGCCAAGCACGTTGGAACCACCTGCTCAACTCGCCTGAACCACCTGCCGGACATGCCAAAATCACCTGCCGACTATGCCAGAACCACTTGGCGAACACTCTGGAATCACTTGCCGGGAATGCAGGAACCACCTCTCAGACATGCCAGAACCCCGTGCCAATGACCCCGGAAGCACCAGCCGAGCACGCCGGAAGCACCTGCTCGACTCGCCAGAACCACCTGCCGATCACGCAAAAATCACCTGCCGGCTACGCCACAACCAGTTGGTGAACACTTTGGAATCACCTGCCAGGCTTGCTGGAACCACCTGCCAGTCATGCCAAAGTCACCTGCCAACTACGCCAGAACCACTTGGCGGACACTGCGGAAACACCTGTCGGGCCGGCTGGAACCACATCTCAGACGTGCCAGAAACGTGTTCATGAGATGCTGGAACCACACCCCGAACAGACGGATACCACCTGCCAGAACTGCCTGAACCATCTGCTGAGCACGCCGGAACCACCTGCTCGACTCACCGGTACCACCTACCTGACACGCCAAAATCACCTACTGGGTATGCCAGAACCACTTGGCGGACACTCCGGAATCATCTGCCGGACATGCCGGAACCAGCTCTCAGACACACCGGAACCAAATGCCGGAGACGCCGGAAGCACCTGCCGAGCATGCCGGAGCCACCTGCTCGACTCGCCAGAAACACCTGACGGACATGCCAGAATCACCTGCCGGGTATGCCAGAACCACCTGGCGGACACTACGGAATCACCTGCCGCGCATGGCGGAACCACCTCTCAGACGTGCCGGAAGCACGTGCCAGACACGCCGGAAACACCTACCGGACAGACCGGAACCACCTGCCAAGAACGCCGGAGCCACCAGTTCGACTCGCTGGAACCACCTGCCGGAGAGGCCAATATCAACTGCTGGCTATGCCAGAACCACCTGGGGGACAGTCCGGGATCACCTGCCAGCCATGGCTGAACCACCTCTCAGACGTACCAGAACCACCTGCCGGAGAAGCTGGAAACACGTCCTGGACAGACTGGAACCACGTGACGGCCATGCCTGAACCACCTGCCGAGCACGGCGGAACCACCTGCCGGACACGCCACAATCACCTGCGGGCTACGCCAGAACAACTTGGAAGACTCTCGAAATGACCTGCCGGGCATGTTGGAACCACCTCTCAGACGTGCCAGAAGCACGTGGCGGACAGTCCGGAATCACCTGTTGGGCATACGCAACCACCTCTGAGACGTACCAGAACCACGTGCCGTGCACGCCGGAACCACCTACCGGACAGACCGGAATCCAATTTTGGGCATGCCGGAACCACCAGTCAGATGTGCCAGAAACACGTGCCGGAGACGCCGGAAGCACCTGCCGAGCACGTCGCAACCACCTGCTCAACTCGCCTGAACCACCTGCCGGACACGCCAAAATCACCTGCCCGCTACACCAGCACCACTTCGGGGACAAGCCGGAATCACGTGAGGGGCATGCCGGCACAGCCTCTCAGACTGAACCTCGTGCCGGACACCACAGAACCACCTGCCTGACAGACCGGAACCACCTGCCGGACACGCCGGAACCACCGGCTCGACCCGCCGGAACGACCGCTGGACATGCAAAATCACCTGCCGGCTACGCCGGAAACACTAGGCGAACACTCCGGAATCACCTGCCGGGCATGCCGGAACCACCTCTCAGATATGCAAGAACCACGTGCGAATGACCCCGGAAGCACCTGCCGAGCACGCCGGAACCACCTGCTCGACTCGCCAGAACCACCTGCCGGACACGCAAAAATCACCTGCCAGCTACGCGACAACCAGTTGGGGAAAACTTCGGAATCACCTTCCGGGCTTGCTGGAACCACCTGCCGGTCATGCCAAAATCACCTGCCAACTACGCCAGTACCACTTGGCGGACACTGTGGAAACACCTGTCGGGCCGGCCGAAACCACATCTCAGACGAGCCAGAACCATGTGCATGAGATGCTGGAACCACACCCCGAACAGACGGAAAACACCTGCCAGACCCGTCTGAACAACCTGCCGAGCACGCCGGAGCCACCTGCTCGACTCGCCGGAACCACCTACCTGACATGCCAAAATCACCAGCCGGGTATGCCAGAACCACTTGGCGGACACTCCGGAATCATCTGCCGGACATGCCGGAACCAGCTCTCAGACACACCAGAACCACGTGCCGGAGACGCCGGAATCACCTGCCGAGCA
Source organism: Equus przewalskii (assembly GCF_037783145.1). NCBI lineage: Eukaryota > Metazoa > Chordata > Mammalia > Perissodactyla > Equidae > Equus > Equus przewalskii. The sequence continues at coordinate 53,714 of NW_027228361.1, forward strand.
TGCCGGAGCCACCTGCTCGACTCGCCAGAAACACCTGCCGGACACGCCAAAATCACCTGCCGGGTACGCCAGAACCACCTGGCGGACACTCCGAAATCACCTGTCGCGCATGCCGGAACCACCTCTCAGACGTGCCGGAAGCACGTGCCGGACACGCCGGAATCACCTACCGGACAGACCGGAACCACCTGCCGAGCACGCCGGAGCCACCTGTTCGACTCGCTGGAACCACCTGCCGGACAGGCCAATATCAACTGCTGGCTATGCCAGAACCACCTGGGGGACGGTCCGGAATCACCTGCCAGCCATGGCGGAACCACCTCTCAGACGTACCAGAACCACCTGCCGGACAAGCTGGAAACACGTCCTGGACAGTTGGAACCACCTGCCGGCCAAGCCTGAACCACCTGCCAAGCACAACGGAACAACCTGCCAGACACGCCAAAATCACCTGTGTGTTATGCCAGAACCACTTGGAGGACTCTCTGGGATGACCTGCCGGGCATGCCGGAACCACCTCTCAGACGTGCCAGAACCATGTGGCGGACAGTCCGGAATCACCTGTTGGGCATGCACAACCACCTCTGAGACGTACCAGAACCACATGCCGTGCAGGCTGGAACCACCTACCGGACAGACGGGAATCACCTTTCGGGCATGCCGGAACCACCTGTCAGATGTGCCAGAAACACGTGCCGGAGACGCCGGAAGCACCTGCCAAGCACGTTGGAACCACCTGCTCACTCGCCTGAACCACCTGCCGGACATGCCAAAATCACCTGCCGACTATGCCAGAACCACTTGGCGAACACTCCGGAATCACTTGCCGGGCATGCAGGAACCACCTCTCAGACATGCCAGAACCCCGTGCCAATGACCCCGGAAGCACCTGCTCGACTCGCCAGAACCACCTGCCGATCACGCAAAAATCACCTGCCGGCTACGCCACAACCAGTTAGTGAACACTTTGGAATCACCTGCCAGGCTTGCTGGAACCACCTGCCGGTAATGCCAAAATCACCTGACAACTACGCCAGAACCGCTTGGCGGACACTGCGGAAACACCTGTCGGGCCGGCAGGAACCACATCTCAGACGTGCCAGAAACGTGTTCATGAGATGCTGGAACCACACCCCGAACAGACGGATACCACCTGCCAGAACCGCCTGAACCACCTGCTGAGCACGCCGGAACCACCTGTTCGACTCACCGGTACCAGCTCCCTCACACGCCAAAATCACCTGCTGGGTATGCCAGAACCACTTGGCGGACACTCCGGAATCATCTGCCAGACATGCCGGAACCAGCTCTCAGACACACCGGAACCAAGTGCCGGAGACGCCGGAAGCACCTGCCGAGCATGCCGGAGCCACCTGCTCGACTCGCCAGAAACACCTGCCGGACACGCCAAAATCACCTGCCGGGTATGCCAGAACCACCTGGCGGACACTACGGAATCACCTGCCCCGCATGCCGGAACCACCTCTCAGACGTGCCGGAAGCACGTGCCAGACACGCCGGAAACACCTACCGGACAGACCGGAATCACCTGCCAAGAACGCCGGAACCACCTGTTCGACTCGCTGGAACCACCTGCCGGACAGGCCAATATCAACTCCTGGCTATGCCAGAACCACCTGGGGGACAGTCCGGGATCACCTGCCAGCCATGGCGGAACCACCTCTCAGACGTACCAGAACCACCTGCCGGAGAAGCTGGAAACACGTCCTGGACAGACTGGAACCACGTGACGGCCATGCCTGAACCAGCTTCCGAGCACTGCGGAACCACCTGCCGGACACGCCAAAATCACCTGCGGGCTACGCCAGAACCACTTGGACGACTCTCCGAAATGACCTGCAGGGCATGTTGGAACCACCTCTCAGACGTGCCAGAAGCACGTGGCGGACAGTCCGGAATCACCTGTTGGGCATATGCAACCACCTCTGAGACGTACCAGAACCACGTGCCATGCACGCCGGAACCACCTACCGGACAGACCGGAATCAACTTTTGGGCATGCCGGAACCACCTGTCAGATGTCCCAGAAACACGTGCCGGAGACGCCAGAAGCACCTGCCGAGCACGTCGCAACCACCTGCTCAACTCGCCTGAACCACCTGCCGGACACGCCAAAATCACCTGCCCGCTACACCAGCACCACTTCGGGGACAAGCCGGAATCACGTTAGGGGCATGCCGGCACAGCCTCTCAGACTGAACCTCGTGCCGGACACCACAGAACCACCTGCCGGACAGACCGGAACCACGTGCCGGACACGCCGGAACCACCAGCTCGACCCGCCGGAACGACCGCTTGACATGCAAAATCACCTGCCGGCTACGCCGGAAACACTTGGCGAACACTCCGGAATCACCTGCCGGGCATGCCGGAACCACCTCTCAGATATGCAAGAACCACCTGCCAATGACGCCGGAAGCACCTGCCGAGCACGCCGGACCACCTGCTCGACTCGCCAGAACCACCTGCCGGACACGCAAAAATCACATGCCGGCTACGCCACAACAAGTTGGGGAAAACTTCGGAATCACCTTCCGGGCTTGCTGGAACCACCTGCCGGTCATGCCAAATCACCTGCCAACTACGCCAGTACCACTTGGCGGACACTGTGGAAACACCTGTCGGTCCGGCCGCAACCACATCTCAGACGTGCCAGAACCATGTGCATGAGATGCTGGAACCACACCCCGAACAGACGGAAAACACCTGCCAGACCCTTCTGAACAACCTGCCGAGCACGCCGGAGCCACCTGCTCGACTCGCCGGAACCACCTACCTGACATGCTAAAATCACCAGCCGGGTATGCCAGAACCACTTGGCGGACACTCCGGAATCATCTGCCGGACATGCCGGAACCAGCTCTCAGACACACCAGAACCACGTGCCGGAGAGGCCGGAAGCACCTGCCGAGCATGCTGGAGCCACCTGCTCGACTCGCCAGAAACACCTGCCGGGTATGCGAGAACCACCTGGCGGACACTAGGCAATCACCGGCTGCTCATGCCGGAACCACCTCTCAGACGTGCCGGAAGCACGTGCCAGACACGCTGGAAACACCTACCGGACAGACCGGAACCACATGCCAATTACGCCACAGCCACCTGTTCGACTCGCTGGAACCACCTGCCGGACAGGCCAATATTAACTGCTGGCTATGCCAGAACCACCTGGGGGACGGTCCGGAATCACCTGCCAGCCATGGTGGAACCACCTCTCAGACGTACCAGAACCAACTGCCGGAGAAGCTGGAAACACGTCCTGGACAGTCTGGAACCACCTGCCGGCCAAGCCTGAACCACCTGCCAAGCACAACGGAACAACCTGCCAGACACGCCAAAATCACCTGCGTGTTATGCCAGAACCACTTGGAGGACTCTCTGGGATGACCTGCCGGGCATGCCGGAACCACCTCTCAGACGTGCCAGAACCATGTGGCGGACAGTCCGGAATCACCTGTTGGGCATGCGCAACCACCTCTGAGACGTACCAGAACCACATGCCGTGCAGGCTGGAACCACCTACCGGACAGACGGGAATCAACTTTCGGGCATGCCGGAACCACCTGTCAGATGTGCCAGAAACACGTGCCGGAGACGCCGGAAGCACCTGCCAAGCACGTTGCAACCACCTGCTCAACTCGCCTGAACCACCTGCCGGACATGCCAAAATCACCTGCCAACTATGCCAAAAGCACTTGGCGAACACTCCGGAATCACTTGCCGGGCATGCAGGAACCACCTCTCAGACATGCCAGAACCCCGTGCCAATGACCCCGGAAGCACCAGCCGAGCACGCCGGAACCACCTGCTCGACTCGCCAGAACCACCTGCCGATCACGCAAAAATCACCTGCCGGCTACGCCACAACCAGTTGGTGAACACTTTGGAATCACCTGCCAGGCTTGCTGGAACCACCTGCCAGTCATGCCAAAGTCACCTGCCAACTACGCCAGAACCGCTTGGCGGACACTGCGGAAACACCTGTCGGGCCGGCCGGAACCACATCTCAGACGTGCCAGAAACGTGTTCATGAGATGCTGGAACCACACCCCGAACAGACGGATACCACCTGCCAGAACCGCCTGAACCACCTGCTGAGCACGCCGGAACCACCTGCTCGACTCACCTGTACCACCTCCCTGACACGCCAAAATCACCTGCTGGGTATGCCAGAACCACTTGGCGGACACTCCGGAATCATCTGACGGACATGCCGGAACCAGCTCTCAGACACACCGGAACCAAGTGCCGGAGACGCTGGAAGCACCTGCCGAGCATGCCGGAGCCACCTGCTCGACTCGCCAGAAACACCTGCCGGACACGCCAAAATCCCCTGCCGGGTATGCCAGAACCACCTGGCGGACACTACGGAATCACCTGCCGCGCATGCCGGAACCACCTCTCAGACGTGCCGGAAGCACGTGCCAGACACGCCGGAAACACCTACCGGACAGACCGGAACCACCTGCCAAGAACGCCGGAGCCACCTGTTCGACTCGCTGGAACCACCTGCCGGACAGGCCAATATCAACTGCTGGCTATGCCAAAACCACCTGGGGGACGGTCCGGGATCACCTGCCAGCCATGGCGGAACCATCTCTCAGACGTACCAGAACCACCTGCCGGAGAAGCTGGAAACACGTCCTGGACAGACTGGAACCACGTGACGGCCATGCCTGAACCACCTGCCGAGCACGGCGGAACCACCTGCCGGACACGCCACAATCACCTGCGGGCTACGCCAGAACCACTTGGACGACTCTCGAAATGACCTGCCGGGCATGATGGAACCACCTATCAGACGTGCCGGAAGCACGTGCCGGACACGCCGGAATCACCTACCGGACAGACCAGAAAAACCTGCCGAGCACGCCGGAGCCACCTGTTCGACTTGCTGGAACCACCTGCCGGACAGGCCAATATTAACTGCTGGCTATGCCAGAACCACCTGGGGGACGGTCCGGAATCACCTGCCAGCCATGGTGGAACCACCTCTCAGACGTACCAGAACCAACTGCCGGAGATGCTGGAAACACGACCTGGACAGTCTGGAACCACCTGCCGGCCAAGCCTGAACCACCTGCCAAGCACAACGGATCAACCTGCCAGACACGCCAAAATCACCTGCGTGTTATGCCAGAACCACTTGGAGGACTCTCTGGGATGACCTGTTGGGCATGCTGGAACCACCTCTCAGACGTGCCAGAACCATGTGGCGGACAGTCCGGAATCACCTGTTGGGCATGCGCAACCACCTCTGAGACGTACCAGAACCACATGCCGTGCAGGCTGGAACCACCTACCGGACAGACGGGAATCAACTTTCGGGCATGCCGGAACCACCTGTCAGATGTGTAGAAACATGTGCCGGAGACGCCGGAAGCACCTGCCAAGCACGTTGGAACCACCTGCTCAACTCGCCTGAACCACCTGCCGGACATGCCAAAATCACCTGTCGACTATGCCAGAACCACTTGGCGAACACTCCGGAATCACTTGCCGGGCATGCAGGAACCACCTCTCAGACATGCCAGAACCCCGTGCCAATGACCCCGGAAGCACCAGCCGAGCACGCCGGAACCACCTGCTCGACTCGCCAGAACCACCTGCCGATCACGCAAAAATCACCTGCCGGCTACGCCACAACCAGTTGGTGAACACTTTGGAATCACCTGCCAGGCTTGCTGGAACCACCTGCCAGTCATGCCAAAGTCACCTGCCAACTACGCCAGAACCGCTTGGCGGACACTGCGGAAACACCTGTCGGGCCGGCCGGAACCACATCTCAGACGTGCCAGAAACGTGTTCATGAGATGCTGGAACCACACCCCGAACAGACGGATACCACCTGCCAGAACCGCCTGAACCACCTGCTGAGCACGCCGGAACCACCTGCTCGACTCACCGGTACCACCTACCTGACACGCCAAAATCACCTGCTGGGTATGCCAGAACCACTTGGCGGACACTCCGGAATCATCTGCCGGACATGCCGGAACCAGCTCTCAGACACACCGGAACCAAGTGCCGGAGACGCCGGAAGCACCTGCCGAGCATGCCGGAGCCACCTGCTCGACTCGCCAGAAACACCTGCCGGACACGCCAAAATCCCCTGCCGGGTATGCCAGAACCACCTGGCGGACACTACGGAATCACCTGCCGCGCATGCCGGAACCACCACTCAGACGTGCCGGAAGCACGTGCCAGACACGCCGGAAACACCTACCGGACAGACCGGAACCACCTGCCAAGAACGCCGGAGCCACCTGTTCGACTCGCTGGAACCACCTGCCGGACAGGCCAATATCAACTGCTGGCTATGCCAAAACCACCTGGGGGACAGTCCGGGATCACCTGCCAGCCATGGCGGAACCACCTCCCAGACGTACCAGAACCACCTGCCGGAGAAGCTGGAAACACGTCCTGGACAGATGGAACCACGTGACGGCCATGCCTGAACCACCTGCCGAGCACGGCGGAACCACCTGCCGGACACGCCACAATCACCTGCGGGCTACGCCAGAACCACTTGGACGACTCTCGAAATGACCTGCCGGGCATGTTGGAACCACCTCTCAGACGTGCCAGACGCACGTGGCGGACAGTCCGGAATCACCTGTTGGGCATACGCAACCACCTCTGAGACGTACCAGAACCACGTGCTGTGCACGCCGGAACCACCTACCAGACAGACCGGAATCAACTTTTGGGCATGCCGGAACCACCTGTCAGATGTGCCAGAAACACGTGCCGGAGACGCCGGAAGCACCTGCCGAGCACGTCGCAACCACCTGCTCAACTCGCCTGAACCACCTGCCGGACACGCCAAAATCACCTGCCCGCTACACCAGCACCACTTCGGGGACAAGCCGGAATCACGTGAGGGGCATGCCGGCACAGCCTCTCAGACTGAACCTCGTGCCGGACACCACAGAACCACCTGCCGGACAGAGTGGAACCACTTGCCGGACACGCCGGAACCACCGGCTCGACCCGCCGGAACGACCGCTGGACATGCAAAATCACCTGCCGGCTACGCCGGAAACACTTGGCGAACACTCCGGAATCACCTGCCGGGCATGCCGGAACCACGTCTCAGATATGCCAGAACCACGTGCCAATGACCCCGGAAGCACCTGCCGAGCACGCCGGAACCACCTGCTCGACTCGCCAGAACCACCTGCCGGAAACGCAAAAATCACCTGCCGGCTACGCCACAACCAGTTGGGGAAAACTTCGGAATCACCTTCCGGGCTTGCTGGAACCACCTGCCGGTCATGCCAAAATCACCTGCCAACTACGCCAGTACCACTTGGCGGACACTGTGGATACACCTGTCGCGCCGGCCGCAACCACTTCTCAGACGTGCCAGAACCATGTGCATGAGATGCTGGAACCACACCCCGAACAGACGGAAAACACCTGCCAGACCCGTCTGAACAACCTGCCGAGCACGCCGGAGCCACCTGCTCGACTCGCCGGAACCACCTACCTGACATGCCAAAATCACCAGCCGGGTATGCCAGAACCACTTGGCGGACACTCCGGAATCATCTGCCGGAAATGCCGGAACCAGCTCTCAGACACAGCAGAACCACGTGCCGGAGACGCCGGACGCACCTGCCGAGCATGCCGGAGCCACCTGCTCGACTCGCCAGAAACAGCTGCCGGACACGCCAAAATCACCTGCCGGGTATGCCAGAAGCACCTGGCGGACACTCCGAAATCACCTGTCGCGCATGCCAGAACCACCTCTCAGACGTGCCGGAAGCACGTGCCGGACACGCCGGAATCACCTACCGGACAGACCGGAACCACCTGCCTAGCACGCCGGAGCCACCTGTTCGACTTGCTGGAACCACCCGCTGGACAGGCCAATATTAACTGCTGGCTATGCCAGAACCACCTGGGGGACGGTCCGGAATCACCTGCCAGCCATGGTGGAACCACCTCTCAGACGTAGCAGAACCAACTGCCGGAGAAGCTGGAAACACGTCCTGGACAGTCTGGAACCACCTGCCGGCCAAGCCTGAACCACCTGCCAAGCACAACGGAACAACCTGCCAGACACGCCAAAATCACCTGCGTGTTATGCCAGAACCACTTGGAGGACTCTCTGGGATGACCTGCCGGGCATGCCGGAACCAACACTCAGACGTGCCAGAACCATGTGGCGGACAGTCCGGAATCACCTGTTGGGCATGCGCAACCACCTCTGAGACGTACCAGAACCACATGCCGTGCAGGCTGGAACCACCTACCGGACAGACGGGAATCACCTTTCGGGCATGCCGGAACCACCTGTCAGATGTGTAGAAACATGTGCCGGAGACGCCGGAAGCACCTGCCAAGCACGTTGGAACCACCTGCTCAACTCGCCTGAACCACCTGCCGGACATGCCAAAATCACCTGCCGACTATGCCAGAACCACTTGGCGAACACTCCGGAATCACTTGCCGGGCATGCAGGAACCACCTCTCAGACATGCCAGAACCCCGTGCCAATGACCCCGGAAGCACCAGCCGAGCACGCCGGAACCACCTGCTCGACTCGCCAGAACCACCTGCCGATCACGCAAAAATCACCTGCCGGCTACGCCACAACCAGTTGGTGAACACTTTGGAATCACCTGCCAGGCTTGCTGGAACCACCTGCCAGTCATGCCAAAGTCACCTGCCAACTACGCCAGAACCGCTTGGCGGACACTGCGGAAACACCTGTCGGGCCGGCTGGAACCACATCTCAGACGTGCCAGAAACGTGTTCATGAGATGCTGGAACCACACCCAGAACAGACAGATACCACCTGCCAGAACCGCGTGAACCACCTGATGAGCACGCCGGAACCAGCAGCTCGACTCACTGGTACCACCTACCTGACTCGCCAAAATCACCTGCTGGGTATGCCAGAACCACTTGGCGGACACTCCGGAATCACCTGCCGGGCATGCAGGAACCACCTCTCAGATATGCCAGAACCACGTGCCAATGACCCCGGAATCACCTGCCGAGCATGCCGGAACCACCTGCTCGACTCGCCAGAACCACCTGCCGATCACGCAAAAATCACCTGCCGACTACGCCACAACCAGTTGGGGAACACTTCGGAATCACCTGCCGGGCTTGCTGGAACCACCTGCCGGTCATGCCAAAATCACCTGCCAACTACGCCAGTACCACTTGGCGGACACTGTGGAAACACCTGTCGGGCCGGCCGCAACCACATCTCAGACGTGCCAGAACCATGTGCATGAGATGCTGGAACCACACCCCGAACAGACGGAAAACACCTGCCAGACCCGTCTGAACAGGGAGCCACCTGCTCGACTCGCCGGAACCACCTACCTGACATGCCAAAATCACCAGCCGGGTATGCCAGAACCACTTGAAGGACACTCCGGAATCATCTGCCGGACATGCGGGAACCACCTCTCAGACGTGCCGGAAACACGTGCCAGACACGCCGGAAACACCTACTGGACAGCCCGGAACCACCTGCCAAGAACGCCGGAGCCACCTGTTCGACTCGCTGGAACCACCTGCCGGACAGGCCAATATCAACTGCTGGCTATGCCAGAACCACCTGGGGGACACTCCGGGATCACCTGCCAGCCATGGCGGAACCACCTCTCAGACGTACCCGAACCACCTGCCGGAGAAGCTGGAAACACGTCCTGGACAGACTGGAACCACGTGACGGCCATGCCTGAACCACCTGCCGAGCACGGCGGAACCACCTGCCGGACACGCCAAAATCACCTGCGGGCTATGCCAGAACCACTTGGACGACTCTCCGAAATGACCTGCAGGGCATGTTGGAACCACCTCTCAGACGTGCCAGAAGCACGTGGCGGACAGTCCGGAATCACCTGTTGGGCGTAAGCAACCACCTCTGAGACGTACCAGAACCACGTGCCGTACACGCCGGAACCACCTACCGGACAGACCGGAATCAACTTTTGGGCATGCCGGAACCACCAGTCAGATGTGCCAGAAACACGTGCCGGAGACGCCGGAAGCACCTGCCGAGCACGTCGCAACCACCTGCTCAACTCGCCTGAACCACCTGCCGGACACGCCAAAATCACCTGCCCGCTACACCAGCACCACTTCGGGGACAAGCCGGAATCACGTGAGGGGCATGCCGACACAGCCTCTCAGACTGAACCTCGTGCCACACACCACAGAACCACCTGCCGGACAGATCGGAACCACCTGCCGGACACGCCGGAACCACCGGCTCGACCCGCCGGAACGACCGCTGGAGATGCAAAATCACCTGCCGGCTACGCCAGAAACACTTGGCGAACACTCCGGAATCACCTGCCGGGTACGCCAGAACCACCTGGCGGACACTACGGAATCACCTGTCGCGCATGCCGGAACCACCTCTCAGACGTGCCGGAAGCACGTGCCGGACACGCCGGAATCACCTACCGGACAGACCGGAACCACCTGCCGAGCACGCCGGAGCCACCTGTTCGACTCGCTGGAACCACCTGCCGGACAGGCCAATATCAACTGCTGGCTATGCCAGAACCACCTGGGGGACGGTCCGGAATCACCTGCCAGCCATGGCGGAACCACCTCTCAGACGTAACAGAACCAACTGCCGGAGAAGCTGGAAGCACGTCCTGGACAGTCTGGAACCACCTGCCGGCCAAGCCTGAACCACCTGCCAAGCACAACGGAACAACCTGCCAGACACGCCAAAATCACCAGCTGGGTACACCAGAACCACCTGGCGGACACTCCGGAATCACCTGCCGGGCATGCCGGAACCACCACTCAGATATGCCAGAACCACGTGCCAATGACCCCGGAAGCACCTGCCGAGCACGCCGGAACCACCTGCTCGACTCTCCAGAACCACCTGCCGGACACGCAAAAATCACCTGCCGGCTACGCCACAACCAGTTGGGGAACACTTCGGAATCACCTGCCGGGCTTGCTGGAACCACCTGCCGCTCATTCCAAAATCACCACCCGGGTATGCCAGAACCACTTGGCGGACACTCCGGAATCATCTGCCGGACATGCCGGAACCAGCTCTCAGACACACCAGAACCACGTGCCGGAGACGCCGGAAGCACCTGCCGAGCATGCCGGAGCCACGTGCTCGACTCGCCAGAAACACCTGCCGGACACGCCAAAATCACCTGCCGGGTACGCCAGAACCACCTGGCGGACACTCCGAAATCACCTGTCACACATGCCGGAACCACCTCTCAGACGTGCCGGAAGCACGTGCCGCACACGCCGCAATCACCTACCGGACAGACCGGAACCACCTGCCGAGCACGCCGGAGCCACCTGTTCGACTCGCTGGAACCACCTGCCGGACAGGCCAATATCAACTGCTGGCTATGCCAGAACCACCTGGGGGACTTTCCGGAATCACCTGCCAGCCATGGCGGAACCACCTCTCAGATGTACCAGAACCCCCTGCCGGACAAGCTGGAAACACGTCCTGGACAGTCTGGAACCACCTGCCGGTCAAGCCTGAACCACCTGCCAAGCACAACGGAACAACCTGCCAGACACACCAAAATCACCTGCGTGTTATGCCAGAACCACTTGGAGGACTCTCTGGGATGACCTGCCGGGCATGCCGGAACCACCTCTCAGACGTGCCAGAACCATGTGGCGGACAGTCCGGAATCACCTGTTGGGCATGCGCAACCACCTCTGAGACGTACCAGAACCACATGCCGTGCAGGCTGGAACCACCTACCGGACAGACGGGAATCACCTTTCGGGCATGCCGGAACCACCTGTCAGATGTGCCAGAAACACGTGCCGGAGACGCCGGAAGCACCTGCCAAGCACGTTGGAACCACCTGCTCAACTCGCCTGAACCACCTGCCGGACATGCCAAAATCACCTGCCGACTATGCCAGAACCACTTGGCGAACACTCCGGAATCACTTTCCGGGCATGCAGGAACCACCTCTCAGACATGCCAGAACCCCGTGCCAATGACCCCGGAATCACCAGCCGAGCACGCCGGAACCACCTGCTCGACTCGCCGGAACCACCTACCTGACATGCCAAAATCACCAGCCGGGTATGCCAGAACCACTTGGCGGACACTCCGGAATCATCTGCCGGACATGCCGGAACCAGCTCTCAGACACACCAGAACCACGTGCCGGAGACGCCGGAAGCACCTGCCGAGCATGCCGGAGCCACCTGCTCGACTCGCCAGAAACACATGCCGGACACGCCAAAATCACCTGCCGGCTACGCCACAACCAGTTGGTGAACACTTTGGAATCACCTGCCAGGCTTGCTGGAACCACCTGCCAGTCATGCCAAAATCACCTGCCAACTATGCCAGAACCGCTTGGCGGACACTGCGGAAACGCCTGTCGGGCAGGCCGGAACCACATCTCAGACGTGCCAGAAACGTGTTCATGAGATGCTGGAACCACACCCCGAACAGACGGATACCACCTGCCAGAACCGCCTGAACCACCTGCTGAGCACGCCGGAACCACCTGCTCGACTCACCGGTACCACCTCCCTGACACGCCAAAATCACCTGCTGGGTATGCCAGAACCACTTGGTGGACACTCCGGAATCATCTGCCGGACATGCCGGAACCAGCTCTCAGACACACCAGAACCAAGTGCCAGAGACGCCGGAAGCACCTGCCGAGCATGCCGGAGCCACCTGCTCGACTCGCCAGAAACACCTGCCGGACACGCCAAAATCACCTGCCGGGTATGCCAGAACCACCTGGCGGACACTACGGAATCACCTGCCGCGCATGCCGGAACCACCTCTCAGACGTGCCGGAAGCACGTGCCAGACACGCCGGAAACACCTACCGGACAGACCGGAACCACCTGCCAAGAACGCCGGAGCCACCTGTTTGACTCACGGGAACCACCTGCCGGACAGGCCAATATCACCTGCTGGCTATGCCAGAACCACCTGGGAGACAGTCCGGGATCACCTGCCAGCCATGGCGGAACCACCTCTCAGACGTACCAGAACCACCTGCCGGAGAAGCTGGAAACACGTCCTGGACAGACTGGAACCACGTGAGGGCCATGCCTGAACCACCTGCCGAGCACGGCGGAACCACCTGCCCGACACGCCAAAATCACCTGCGGGCTACGCCAGAACCACTTGGACGACTCTCCGAAATCATCTGCCGGACATGCCGGAACCAGCTCTCAGACACACGAGAACCAAGAGCCGGAGACGCAGGAAGCACCTGCCGAGCATGCCGGAGCCACCGCCAGGTGGTTCTGGCATACCCGGAAGGGGATTTGGGCGTGTCCGGCAGGTGTTTCTGGCGAGTCGAGCAGGTGGCTCCGGCATGCTCGGCAGGTGCTTCCGGCGTCTCCGGCACTTGGTTCCGGTGTGTCTGAGAGCTGGTTCCGGCATGTCCGGCAGATGATTCCGGAGTGTCCGCCAAGTGGTTCTGGCATACCCAGCAGGTGATTTTGGCGTGTCAGGTAGGTGGTACCGGTGAGTCGAGCAGGTGGTTCCGGCGTGCTCAGCAGGTGGTTCAGGCGGTTCTGGCAGGTGGTATCCGTCTGTTCGGGGTGTGGTTCCAGCATCTCATGAACACGTTTCTGGCACGTCTGAGATGTGGTTCCAGCCGGCCCGACAGGTGTTTCCGCAGTGTCCGCCAAGCGGTTCTGGCGTAGTTGGCAGGTGACTTTGGCATGACTGGCAGGTGGTTCCAGCAAGCCTGGCAGGTGATTCCAAAGTGTTCACCAACTGGTTGTGGCGTAGCCGGCAGGTGATTTTTGCGTGATCGGCAGGTGGTTCTGGCGAGTCGAGCAGGTGGTTCCGGCGTGCTCGGCTGGTGCTTCCGGGGTCATTGGCACGGGGTTCTGGCATGTCTGAGAGGTGGTTCCTGCATGCCCGGCAAGTGATTCCGGAGTGTTCGCCAAGTGGTTCTGGCATAGTCGGCAGGTGATTTTGGCATGTCCGGCAGGTGGTTCAGGCGAGTTGAGCAGGTGGTTCCAACGTGCTTGGCAGGTGCTTCCGGCATCTCCGGCACGTGTTTCTGGCACATCTGACAGGTGGTTCCGGCATGCCCGAAAGGTGATTCCGGTCTGTCCGGTAGGTGGTTCCAGCCTGCACGTCATGTGGTTCTGGTACGTCTCAGAGGTGGTTGCGCATGCCCAACAGGTGATTCCGGACTGTCCGCCACATGGTTCTGGCCCGTCTGAGAGGTGGTTCCGGCATGCCCGGCAGGTCATCCCAGAGAGTCCTCCAAGTGGTTCTGGCATAACACGCAGGTGATTTTGGCGTGTCTGGCAGGTTGTTCCGTTGTGCTTGGCAGGTGGTTCAGGCTTGGCCGGCAGGTGGTTCCAGACTGTCCAGGACGTGTTTCCAGCTTCTCCGGCAGGTGGTTCTGGTACGTCTGAGAGGTGGTTCCGCCATGGCTGGCAGGTGATTCCGGACCGTCCCCCAGGTGGTTCTGGCATAGCCAGCAATTCATATTGGCCTGTCCGGCAGGTGGTTCCAGCGAGTCGAACAGGTGGCTCCGGCGTGCTCGGCAGGTGGTTCCGGTCTGTCCGGTAGGTGATTGCGGCGTGTCCGGCACGTGCTTCCGGCACGTCTGAGAGGTGGTTCTGGCATGCGCGACAGCTGATTTCGGAGTGTCCGCCAGGTGCTTCTGGCTTACCCGGCAGGTGATTTTGGCGTGTCTGGCAGCTGTTTCTGGCGAGTCGAGCAGGTGGCTCCGGCATGCTCGGCAGGTGCGTCCGGCGTCTCCGGCACGTGGTTCTGGTGTGTCTGAGAGCTGGTTCCGGCATGTCCGGCAGATGATTCCGGAGTGTCCGCCAAGTGGTTCTGGCATACCCGGCTGGTGATTTTGGCATGTCAGGTAGGTGGTTCCGGCGAGTCGAGCAGGTGGCTCCGGCGTGCTCGGCAGGTTGTTCAGACGGGTCTGGCAGGTGTTTTCCGTCTGTTCGGGGTGTGGTTCCAGCATCTCATGCACATGGTTCTGGCACGTCTGAGATGTGGTTGCGGCCGGCCCAACAGGTGTTTCCACAGTGTCCGCCAAGTGGTACTGGCGTAGTTGGCAGGTGATTTTGGCATGACCGGCAGGTGGTTCCAGCAAGCCCGGCAGGTGATTCCGAAGTGTTCCCCAACTGGTTGTGGCGTAGCCGGCAGGTGATTTTTGCGTGTCCGGCAGGTGGTTCTGGCAAGTCGAGCAGGTGGTTCCGGCGTGCTCGGCAGGTGCTTCCGGGGTCATTGGCACGTGGTTCTGGCATATCTGAGAGGTGGTTCCTGCATGCCCGGCAGGTGATTCCGGAGTGTTCGCCAAGTGTTTCCGGCATAGCCGGCAGGTGATTTTGCATGTCCAGCGGTCGTTCCGGCGGGTCGAGCCAGTGGTTCCGGCGTGTCCGGCAAGTGGTTCCACTCTGTCCGGCAGGTGGTTCTGTGGTGTCCGGCACGAGGTTCAGTCTGAGAGGCTGTGCCGGCATGCCCCTCACGTGATTCCGGCTTGTCCCCGAAGTGGTGCTGGTGTAGCGGGCAGGTGATTTTGGCGTGTCCGGCAGGTGGTTCAGGCGAGTTGAGCAGGTGGTTGCGACGTGCTCGGCAGGTGCTTCCGGCGTCTCCGGCACGTGTTTCTGGCACATCTGACAGGTGGTTCCGGCATGCCCAAAAGTTGATTCCGGTCTGTCTGGTAGGTGGTTCCGGCGTGCACAGCACGTGGTTCTGGTACGTCTCAGAGGTGGTTGCGTATGCCCAACAGGTGATTCCGGACTGTCCGCCACGTGCGTCTGGCACGTCTGAGAGGTGGTTCCAACATGCCCGGCAGGTCATTTCGAGAGTCGTCCAAGTGGTTCTGGCGTAGCCCGCAGGTGATTGTGGCGTGTCCGGCAGGTGGTTCCGCCGTGCTCGGCAGGTGGTTCAGGCATGGCCGTCACGTGGTTCCAGTCTGTCCAGGACGTGTTTCCAGCTTCTCCGGCAGGTGGTTCTGGTACGTCTGAGAGGTGGTTCCGCCATGGCTGGCAGGTGATCCCGGACTGTCCCCCAGGTGGTTTTGGCATAGCCAGCAGTTGATATTGGCCTGTCCGGCAGGTGGTTCCAGCGAGTCGAACAGGTGGCTCCGGCGTTCTTGGCAGGTGGTTCCGGTCTGTCCGGTAGGTGTTTCCGGCGTGTCTGGCACGTGCTTCCGGCACGTCTGAGAGGTGGTTCCGGCATGCGCGGCAGGTGATTCCGTAGTGTCCGCCAGGTGGTTCTGGCATACCCGGCAGGGGATTTGGGCGTGTCTGGCAGGTGTTTCTGGCGAGTCGAGCAGGTGGCTCCGGCATGCTCGGCAGGTGCTTCCGGCGTCTCCGGCACTTGGTTCCGGTGTGTCTGAGAGCTGGTTCCGGCATGTCCGGCAGATGATTCCGGAGTGTCCGCCAAGTGGTTCTGGCATACCCAGCAGGTGATTTTGGCGTGTCAGGGAGGTGGTACCGGTGAGTCGAGCAGGTGGTTCCGGCGTGCTCAGCAGGTGGTTCAGGCAGTTCTGGCAGGTGGTATCCGTCTGTTCGGGGTGTGGTTCCAGCATCTCATGAACACGTTTCTGGCACGTCTGAGATGTGGTTCCTGCCGGCCCGACAGGTGTTTCTGCAGTGTCCGCCAAGCGGTTCTGGCGTAGTTGGCAGGTGACTTTGGCATGACTGACAGATGGTTCCAGCAAGCCTGGCAGGTGATTCCAAAGTGTTCACCAACTGGTTGTGGCGTAGCCGGCAGGTGATTTTTGCGTGATCGGCAGGTGGTTCTGGCGAGTCGAGCAGGTGGTTCCGGCGTGCTCGGCTGGTGCTTCCGGGGTCATTGGCACGGGGTTCTGGCATGTCTGAGAGGTGGTTCCTGCATGCCCGGCAAGTGATTCCGGAGTGTTCGCCAAGTGGTTCTGGCATAGTCGGCAGGTGATTTTGGCATGTCCGGCAGGTGGTTCAGGCGAGTTGAGCAGGTGGTTCCAACGTGCTTGGCAGGTGCTTCCGTCGTCTCCGGCACATGTTTCTACACATCTGACAGGTGGTTCCGGCATGCCCGAAAGGTGATTCCCGTCTGTCCGGTAGGTGGTTCCAGCCTGCACGGCATGTGGTTCTGGTACGTCTCAGAGGTGGTTGCGCATGCCCAACAGGTGATTCCGGACTGTCCGCCACATGGTTCTGGCCCGTCTGAGAGGTGGTTCCGGCATGCCCGGCAGGTCATCCCAGAGAGTCCTCCAAGTGGTTCTGGCATAACACGCAGGTGATTTTGGCGTGTCTGGCAGGTTGTTCCGTTGTGCTTGGCAGGTGGTTCAGGCTTGGCCGGCAGGTGGTTCCAGACTGTCCAGGACGTGTTTCCAGCTTCTCCGGCAGGTGGTTCTGGTACGTCTGAGAGGTGGTTCCGCCATGGCTGGCAGGTGATTCCGGACCGTCCCCCAGGTGGTTCTGGCATAGCCAGCAATTCATATTGGCCTGTCCGGCAGGTGGTTCCAGCGAGTCGAACAGGTGGCTCCGGCGTGCTCGGCAGGTGGTTCCGGTCTGTCCGGTAGGTGATTGCGGCGTGTCCGGCACGTGCTTCCGGCACGTCTGAGAGGTGGTTCTGGCATGCGCGACAGCTGATTTCGGAGTGTCCGCCAGGTGCTTCTGGCTTACCCGGCAGGTGATTTTGGCGTGTCTGGCAGCTGTTTCTGGCGAGTCGAGCAGGTGGCTCCGGCATGCTCGGCAGGTGCGTCCGGCGTCTCCGGCACGTGGTTCTGGTGTGTCTGAGAGCTGGTTCCGGCATGTCCGGCAGATGATTCCGGAGTGTCCGCCAAGTGGTTCTGGCATACCCGGCTGGTGATTTTGGCATGTCAGGTAGGTGGTTCCGGCGAGTCGAGCAGGTGGCTCCGGCGTGCTCGGCAGGTTGTTCAGACGGGTCTGGCAGGTGTTTTCCGTCTGTTCGGGGTGTGGTTCCAGCATCTCATGCACATGGTTCTGGCACGTCTGAGATGTGGTTGCGGCCGGCCCAACAGGTGTTTCCACAGTGTCCGCCAAGTGGTACTGGCGTAGTTGGCAGGTGATTTTGGCATGACCGGCAGGTGGTTCCAGCAAGCCCGGCAGGTGATTCCGAAGTGTTCCCCAACTGGTTGTGGCGTAGCCGGCAGGTGATTTTTGCGTGTCCGGCAGGTGGTTCTGGCAAGTCGAGCAGGTGGTTCCGGCGTGCTCGGCAGGTGCTTCCGGGGTCATTGGCACGTGGTTCTGGCATATCTGAGAGGTGGTTCCTGCATGCCCGGCAGGTGATTCCGGAGTGTTCGCCAAGTGTTTCCGGCATAGCCGGCAGGTGATTTTGCATGTCCAGCGGTCGTTCCGGCGGGTCGAGCCAGTGGTTCCGGCGTGTCCGGCAAGTGGTTCCACTCTGTCCGGCAGGTGGTTCTGTGGTGTCCGGCACGAGGTTCAGTCTGAGAGGCTGTGCCGGCATGCCCCTCACGTGATTCCGGCTTGTCCCCGAAGTGGTGCTGGTGTAGCGGGCAGGTGATTTTGGCGTGTCCGGCAGGTGGTTCAGGCGAGTTGAGCAGGTGGTTGCGACGTGCTCGGCAGGTGCTTCCGGCGTCTCCGGCACGTGTTTCTGGCACATCTGACAGGTGGTTCCGGCATGCCCAAAAGTTGATTCCGGTCTGTCTGGTAGGTGGTTCCGGCGTGCACAGCACGTGGTTCTGGTACGTCTCAGAGGTGGTTGCGTATGCCCAACAGGTGATTCCGGACTGTCCGCCACGTGCGTCTGGCACGTCTGAGAGGTGGTTCCAACATGCCCGGCAGGTCATTTCGAGAGTCGTCCAAGTGGTTCTGGCGTAGCCCGCAGGTGATTGTGGCGTGTCCGGCAGGTGGTTCCGCCGTGCTCGGCAGGTGGTTCAGGCATGGCCGTCACGTGGTTCCAGTCTGTCCAGGACGTGTTTCCAGCTTCTCCGGCAGGTGGTTCTGGTACGTCTGAGAGGTGGTTCCGCCATGGCTGGCAGGTGATCCCGGACTGTCCCCCAGGTGGTTTTGGCATAGCCAGCAGTTGATATTGGCCTGTCCGGCAGGTGGTTCCAGCGAGTCGAACAGGTGGCTCCGGCGTTCTTGGCAGGTGGTTCCGGTCTGTCCGGTAGGTGTTTCCGGCGTGTCTGGCACGTGCTTCCGGCACGTCTGAGAGGTGGTTCCGGCATGCGCGGCAGGTGATTCCGTAGTGTCCGCCAGGTGGTTCTGGCATACCCGGCAGGGGATTTGGGCGTGTCTGGCAGGTGTTTCTGGCGAGTCGAGCAGGTGGCTCCGGCATGCTCGGCAGGTGCTTCCGGCGTCTCCGGCACTTGGTTCCGGTGTGTCTGAGAGCTGGTTCCGGCATGTCCGGCAGATGATTCCGGAGTGTCCGCCAAGTGGTTCTGGCATACCCAGCAGGTGATTTTGGCGTGTCAGGGAGGTGGTACCGGTGAGTCGAGCAGGTGGTTCCGGCGTGCTCAGCAGGTGGTTCAGGCAGTTCTGGCAGGTGGTATCCGTCTGTTCGGGGTGTGGTTCCAGCATCTCATGAACACGTTTCTGGCACGTCTGAGATGTGGTTCCTGCCGGCCCGACAGGTGTTTCTGCAGTGTCCGCCAAGCGGTTCTGGCGTAGTTGGCAGGTGACTTTGGCATGACTGACAGATGGTTCCAGCAAGCCTGGCAGGTGATTCCAAAGTGTTCACCAACTGGTTGTGGCGTAGCCGGCAGGTGATTTTTGCGTGATCGGCAGGTGGTTCTGGCGAGTCGAGCAGGTGGTTCCGGCGTGCTCGGCTGGTGCTTCCGGGGTCATTGGCACGGGGTTCTGGCATGTCTGAGAGGTGGTTCCTGCATGCCCGGCAAGTGATTCCGGAGTGTTCGCCAAGTGGTTCTGGCATAGTCGGCAGGTGATTTTGGCATGTCCGGCAGGTGGTTCAGGCGAGTTGAGCAGGTGGTTCCAACGTGCTTGGCAGGTGCTTCCGTCGTCTCCGGCACATGTTTCTACACATCTGACAGGTGGTTCCGGCATGCCCGAAAGGTGATTCCCGTCTGTCCGGTAGGTGGTTCCAGCCTGCACGGCATGTGGTTCTGGTACGTCTCAGAGGTGGTTGCGCATGCCCAACAGGTGATTCCGGACTGTCCGCCACATGGTTCTGGCACGTCTGAGAGGTGGTTCCGGCATGCCCGGCAGGTCATCCCAGAGAGTCCTCCAAGTGGTTCTGGCATAACACGCAGGTGATTTTGGCGTGTCTGGCAGGTTGTTCCGTTGTGCTTGGCAGGTGGTTCAGGCTTGGCCGGCAGGTGGTTCCAGACTGTCCAGGACGTGTTTCCAGCTTCTCCGGCAGTTGGTTCTGGTACGTCTGAGAGGTGGTTCCACCATGGCTGGCAGGTGATTCCGGACCGTCCCCCAGGTGGTTCTGGCATAGCCAGCAGTTAATATTGGCCTGTCCGGCGGGTGGTTCCAGCAAGTCGAACAGGTGGCTCCGGCGTGCTCGGCAGGTGGTTCCGGTCTGTCCGGTAGATGATTCCGGCGTGTCCGGCACGTGCTTCCGGCACGTCTGAGAGGTGGTTCTGGCATGCGCGACAGGTGATTTCGGAGTGTCCGCCAGGTGCTTCTGGCGTACCCGGCAGGTGATTTTGGCGTGTCCGGCAGCTGTTTCTGGCGAGTCGAGCAGGTGGCTCCGGCATGCTCGGCAGGTGCGTCCGGCGTCTCCGGCACGTGGTTCTGCTGTGTCTGAGAGCTGGTTCCGGCATGTCCGGCAGATGATTCCGGAGTGTCCGCCAAGTGGTTCTGGCATACCCGGCTGGTGATTTTGGCATGTCAGGTAGGTGGTTCCGGCGAGTCGAGCAGGTGGCTCCGGCGTGCTCGGCAGGTTGTTCAGACGGGTCTGGCAGGTGTTTTCCGTCTGTTCGGGGTGTGGTTCCAGCATCTCATGCACATGGTTCTGGCACGTCTGAGATGTGGTTGCGGCCGGCCGGACAGGTGTTTCCACAGTGTCCGCCAAGAGGTACTGGCGTAGTTGGCAGGTGATTTTGGCATGACCGGCAGGTGGTTCCAGCAAGCCCGGCAGGTGATTCCGAAGTGTTCCCCAACTGGTTGTAGCGTAGCCGGCAGGTGATTTTTGCGTGTCCGGCAGGTGGTTCTGGCGAGTCGAGCAGGTGGTTCCGGCGTGCTCGGCAGGTGCTTCCGGGGTCATTGGCACGTGGTTCTGGCATATCTGAGAGGTGGTTCCGGCATGCCCGGCAGGTGATTCCGGAGTTTTCGCCAAGTATTTCCGGCGTAGCCGGCAGGTGATTTTGCATGTCCAGCGGTCGTTCCGGCGGGTCGAGCCGGTGGTTCCGGCGTGTCCGGCAGGTGGTTCCGGTCTGTCCGGCAGGTGGTTCTGTGGTGTCCGGCACGAGGTTCAGTCTGAGAGGCTGTGCCGGCATGCCCCTCACGTGATTCCAGCTTGTCCCCGAAGTGGTGCTGGTGTAGCGGGCAGGTGATTTTGGCGTGTCCGGCAGGTGGTTCAGGCGAGTTGAGCAGGTGGTTGCGACGTGCTCGGCAGGTGCTTCCGGCGTCTCCGGCACGTGTTTCTGGCACATCTGACTGGTGGTTCCGGCATGCCCAAAATTTGATTCCGGTCTGTCCGGTAGGTGGTTCCAGCGTGCACGGCACGTGGTTCTGGTACGTCTCAGAGGTGGTTGCGTATGCCCAACAGGTGATTCCGGACTGTCCGCCACGTGCGTCTGGCACGTCTGAGACGTGGTTCCAACATGCCCGGCAGGTCATTTCGAGAGTCGTCCAAGTGGTTCTGGCGTAGCCCGCAGGTGATTGTGGCGTGTCCGGCAGGTGGTTCCGCCGTGCTCGGCAGGTGGTTCAGGCATGGCCGTCACGTGGTTCCAGTCTGTCCAGGACGTGTTTCCAGCTTCTCCGGCAGGTGGTTCTGGTACGTCTGAGAGGTGGTTCCGCCATGGCTGGCAGGTGATCCCGGACTGTCCCCCAGGTGGTTTTGGCATAGCCATCAGTTGATATTGGCCTGTCCGGCAGGTGGTTCCAGCGAGTCGAACAGGTGGCTCCGGCGTTCTTGGCAGGTGGTTCCGGTCTGTCCGGTAGGTGATTCCGGCGTGTCCAGCACGTGCTTCCGGCACGTCTGAGAGGTGGTTCCGCCATGGCTGGCAGGTGATTCCGGACCGTCCCCCTGGTGGTTCTGGCATAGCCAGCAGTTGATATTGGCCTGTCCGGCAGGTGGTTCCAGCGAGTCGAACAGGTGGCTCCGGCGTGCTCGGCAGGTGGTTCCGGTCTGTCCGGTAGGTGATTCCGGCGTGTCCAGCACGTGCTTCCGGCACGTCTGAGAGGTGGTTCCGGCATGCGCGACAGGTGATTCCGTAGTGTCCGCCAGGTGGTTCTGGCATACCCGGCAGGTGATTCTGGCATGTCCGTCAGGTGTTTCTGGCGAGTCGAGCAGGTGGCTCCGGCATGCTCGGCAGGTGCTTCCGGCGTCTCCGGCATTTGGTTCCGGTGTGTCTGAGAGCTGGTTCCGGCATGTCCGGCAGATGATTCCGGAGTGTCCGCCAAGTGGTTCTGGCATACCCAGCAGGTGATTTTGGCGTGTCAGGTAGGTGGTACCGGTGAGTCGAGCAGGTGGTTCCGGCGTGCTCAGCAGGTGGTTCAGGCAGTTCTGGCAGGTGGTATCCGTCTGTTCGGGGTGTGGTTCCAGCATCTCATGAACACGTTTCTGGCACGTCTGTGATGTGGTTCCTGCCGGCCCGACAGCTGTTTCCGCAGTGTCCGCCAAGCGGTTCTGGCGTAGTTGACAGGTGACTTTGGCATGACTGGCAGGTGGTTCCAGCAAGCCTGGCAGGTGATTCCAAAGTGTTCACCAACTGGTTGTGGCGTAGCCGGCAGGTGATTTTTGCGTGATCGGCAGGTGGTTCTGGCGAGTCGAGCAGGTGGTTCCGGCGTGCTCGGCTGGTGCTTCCGGGGTCATTGGCACGGGGTTCTGGCATGTCTGAGAGGTGGTTCCGGCATGCCCGGCATGTCATCCCAGAGAGTCCTCCAAGTGGTTCTGGCATAACACGCAGGTGATTTTGGCGTGTCTGGCAGGTTGTTCCGTTGTGCTTGGCAGGTGGTTCAGGCTTGGCCGGCAGGTGGTTCCAGACTGTCCAGGACGTGTTTCCAGCTTCTCCGGCAGGTGCTTCTGGTACGTCTGAGAGGTGGTTCCGCCATGGCTGGCAGGTGATTCCGGACCGTCCCCCAGGTGGTTCTGGCATAGCCAGCAGTTGATATTGGTATGTCCGGCAGGTGGTTCCAGCGAGTCGAGCAGGTGGCTCCGGCGTGCTCGGCAGGTTGTTCAGACGGGTCTGGCAGGTGTTTTCCGTCTGTTCGGGGTGTGGTTCCAGCATCTCATGCACATGGTTCTGGCACGTCTGAGATGTGGTTCCGGCCGGCCCGACAGGTGTTTCCACAGTGTCCGCCAAGTGGTACTGGCGTAGTTGGCAGGTGATTTTGGCATGACCGGCAGGTGGTTCCAGCAAGCCCGGCAGGTGATTCCGAAGTGTTCCCCAACTGGTTGTGGCGTAGCCGGCAGGTGATATTTGCGTGTCCGGCAGGTGGTTCTGGCGAGTCGAGCAGGTGGTTCCGGCGTGCTCGGCAGGTGCTTCCGGGGTCATTGGCACGCGGTTCTGGCATATCTGAGAGGTGGTTCCGGCATGCCCGGCAGGTGATTCCGGAGTGTTCGCCAAGTGTTTCCGGCGTAGCCGGCAGGTGATTTTGTATGTCCAGCGGTCATTCCGGTGGGTCGAGCCGGTGGTTCCGGCGTGTCCGGCAGGTGGTTCCGGTCTGTCCGGCAGGTGGTTCTGTGGTGTCCGGCACGAGGTTCAGTCTGAGAGGCTGTGCCGGCATGCCCCTCACGTGATTCCGGCTTGTCCCCGAAGTGGTGCTGGTGTAGCGGGCAGGTGATTTTGGCGTGTCCGGCAGGTGGTTCCAGCAAGCCTGGCAGGTGATTCCAAAGTGTTCACCAACTGGTTGTGGCATAGCCGGCAGGCGATTTTTGCGTGATCGGCAGGTGGTTCTGGCGAGTCGAGCAGGTGGTTCCGGCGTGCTCGGCTGGTGCTTCCGGGGTCATTGGCACGGGGTTCTGGCATGTCTGAGAGGTGGTTCCTGCATGCCCGGCAAGTGACTCCGGAGTGTTCGCCAAGTGCTTCTGGCCTAGTCGGCAGGTGATTTTGGCATGTCCGGCAGGTGGTTCAGGCGAGTTGAGCAGGTGGTTCCAACGTGCTTGGCAGGTGCTTCCGGCGTCTCCGGAACGTGTTTCTGGCACATCTGACAGGTGGTTCCGGCATGCCCGAAAGTTGATTCCCGTCTGTCCGGTAGGTGGTTCCAGCCTGCACGGCATGTGGTTCTGGTACGTCTCAGAGGTGGTTGCGCATGCCCAACAGGTGATTCCGGACTGTCCGCCACATGGTTCTGGCACATCTGAGAGGTGGTTCCGGCATGCCCGGCAGGTCACCCCAGAGAGTCCTCCAAGTGGTTCTGGCATAACACGCAGGTGATTTTGGCATGTCTGGCAGGTTGTTCCGTTGTGCTTGGCAGGTGGTTCAGGCTTGGCCGGCAGGTGGTTCCAGACTGTCCAGGACGTGTTTCCAGCTTGTCTGGCAGGTGGTTCTGGTACGTCTGAGAGGTGGTTCCGCCATGGCTGCCAGGTGATTCCGGACCGTCCCCCAGGTGGTTCTGGCATAGCCAGCAGTTGATATTGGCCTGTCCGGCAGGTGGTTCCAGCGAGTCGAACAGGTGGCTCCGGCGTGCTCGGCAGGTGGTTCCGGTCTGTCCGGTAGGTGATTGCGGCGTGTCCGGCACGTGCTTCCGGCACGTCTGAGAGGTGGTTCCGGCATGCGCGACAGGTGATTTCGCAGTGTCCGCCAGGTGGTTCTGGCGTACCCGGCAGGTGATTTTGGCGTGTCCGGCAGGTGTTTCTGGCGAGTCGAGCAGGTGCCTCCGGCATGCTCGGCAGGTGCTTCCGGCGTCTCCGGCACGTGGTTCTGGTGTGTCTGAGAGCTGGTTCCGGCATGTCCGGCAGATGATTCCGGAGTGTCCGCCAAGTGGTTCTGGCATACCCGGCTGGTGATTTTGGCATTTCAGGTAGGTGTTTCCGGCGAGTCGAGCAGGTGGCTCCGGCGTGCTCGGCAGGTTGTTCAGACGGGTTTGGCAGGTGTTTTCCGTCTGTTCGGGGTGTGGTTCCAGCATCTCATGCACATGGTTCTGGCACGTCTGAGATGTGGTTCCGGCCGGCCCGACAGGTGTTTCCACAGTGTCCGCCAAGTGGTACTGGCGTAGTTGGCAGGTGATTTTGGCATGACCGGCAGGTGGTTCCCGCAAGCCCGGCAGGTGATTCCGAAGTGTTCCCCAACTGGTTGTGGCGTAGCCGGCAGGTGATTTTTGCGTGTCCGGCAGGTGGTTCTGGCGAGTCGAGCAGGTGGTTCCGGCGTGCTCGGCAGGTGCTTCCGGGTTCATTGGCACGTGGTTCTGGCACATCTGACTGGTGGTTCCTGCATGCCCAAAAGTTGATTCCGGTCTCTCGGGTAGGTGGTTCCGGCGTGCACGGCACATGGTTCTGGTACGTCTCAGAGGTGGTTGCATATGCCCAACAGGTGATTCCGGACTGTCCGCCACGTGCTTCTGGCACGTCTGAGAGGTGGTTCCAACATGCCCGGCAGGTCATTTCGGAGAGTCGTCCAAGTGGTTCTGGCATAGCCCGCAGGTGATTTTGGCGTGTCCGGCAGGTGGTTCCACCGTGCTCGGCAGGTGGTTCAGGCATGGCCGTCACGTGGTTCCAGTCTGTCCAGGACGTGTTTCCAGCTTCGCCGGCAGTTGGTTCTGGTACGTCTGAGAGGTGGTTCCGCCATGGCTGGCAGGTGATCCCGGACTGTCCCCCAGGTGGTTCTGGCATAGCCAGCAGTTGATATTGGCCTGACCGGCAGGTGGTTCCAGTGAGTCAAACAGGTGGCTCCGGCGTTCTTGGCAGGTGGTTCCGGTCTGTCCGGTAGGTGTTTCCGGCGTGTCTGGCACGTGCTTCCGGCACGTCTGAGAGGTGGTTCCGGCATGCGCGGCAGGTGATTCCGTAGTGTCCGCCAGGTGGTTCTGGCATACCCGGCAGGTGATTTTGGCGTGTCCGGCAGGTGTTTCTGGCGAGTCGAGCAGGTTGCTCCGGCATGCTCGGCAGGTGCTTCCGGCGTCTCCGGCACTTGGTTCTGGTGTGTCTGAGAGCTGGTTCCGGCATGTCCGGCAGATGATTCCGGAGTGTCCACCAAGTGGTTCTGGCATACCCAGCAGGTGATTTTGGCGTGTCAGGGAGGTGGTACCGGTGAGTCGAGCAGGTGGTTCCGGCGTGCTCAGCAGGTGGTTCAGGCGGTTCTGGCAGGTGGTATCCGTCTTTTCGGGGTGTGGTTCCAGCATCTCATGAACACGTTTCTGGCACGTCTGAGATGTGGTTCCGGCCGGCCCGACATGCGTTTCCGCAGTGTCCGCCAAGCGGTTCTGGCATAGTTGGCAGGTGATTTTGGCATGACTGGCAGGTGGTTCCAGCAAGCCTGGCAGGTGATTCCAAAGTGTTCACCAACTGGTTGTGGCGTAGCCGGCAGGTGATTTTTGCGTGATCGGCAGGTGTTTCTGGCGAGTCGAGCATGTGGCTCCGGCATGCTCGGCAGGTGCTTCCGGCGTCTCCGGCACGTGGTTCTGGTGTGTCTGAGAGCTGGTTCCGGCATGTCCGGCAGATGATTCCGGAGTGTCCGCCAAGTGGTTCTGGCATACCCGGCTGGTGATTTTGGCATGTCAAGTAGGTGGTTCCGGCGAGTCGAGCAGGTGGCTCACACATGCTCGGCAGGTGCTTCCGGCGTCTCCGGCACGTGGTTCTGGGATATCTGAGAGGTGGTTCCGGCATGACCGGCAGGTGATTCCGGAGTGTTCGCCAAGTGTTTCCGGCGTAGCCGGCAGGTGATTTTGCATGTCCAGCGGTCGTTCCGGCGGGTCGAGCCGGTGGTTCCGGCGTGTCCGGCAGGTGGTTCCGGTCTGTCCCGCAGGTGGTTCTGTGGTGTCCGGCACGAGGCTCAGTCTGAGAGGCTGTGCCGGCATGCCCCTCACGTGATTCCGGCTTGTCCCCGAAGTGGAGCTGGTGTAGCGGGCAGGTGATTTTGGCGTGTCCGGCAGGTGGTTCAGGCGAGTTGAGCAGGTGGTTGCGACGTGCTCGGCAGGTGCTTCCGGCGTCTCCGGCACGTGTTTCTGGCACATGTGACTGGTGGTTCCGGCATGCGCAAAAGTTGATTCCGGTCTGTCTGGTAGGTGGTTCTGGCGTGCACGGCACGTGGTTCTGGTACGTCTCAGAGGTGGTTGCGTATGCCCAACAGGTGATTCAGGACTGTCCGCCACGTGCTTCTGGCACGTCTGAGAGGTGGTTCCAACATGCCCGGCAGGTCATTTCGGAGAGTCGTCCAAGTGGTTCTGGCATAGCCCGCAGGTGATTTTGGCGTGTCCGGCAGGTGGTTCCGCCGTGCTCGGCAGGTGGTTCAGGCATGGCCGTCACGTGGTTCCAGTCTGTCCAGGACGTGTTTCCAGCTTCTCCGGCAGGTGGTTCTGGTACGTCTAAGAGGTGGTTCCGCCATGGCTGGCAGGTGATCCCGGACTGTCCCCCAGGTGGTTCTGGCATAGCCAGCAGTTGATATTGGCCTGTCCGGCAGGTGGTTCCAGTGAGTCAAACAGGTGGCTCCGGCGTTCTTGGCAGGTGGTTCCGGTCTGTCCGGTAGGTGTTTCCGGCGTGTCTGGCACGTGCTTCCGGCACGTCTGAGAGGTGGTTCCGGCGTGCTCGGCTGGTGCTTCCGGGGTCATTGGCACGGGGTTCTGGCATGTCTGAGAGGTGGTTCCTGCATGCCTGGCAAGTGATTCCGGAGTGTTCGCCAAGTGGTTCTGGCATAGTCGGCAGGTGATTTTGGCGTGTCCGGCAGGTGTTTCTGGCGAGTCGAGCAGGTGGCTCCGGCATGCTCGGCAGGTGCTTCCGGCGTCTCCGGCACGTGGTTCTGGTGTGTCTGAGAGCTGGTTCCGGCACGTCCGGCAGATGATTCTGGAGTGTCCGCCAAGTGGTTCTGGCATACCCGGCTGGTGATTTTGGCATGTCAGGAAGGTGGTTCCGGCGAGTCGAGCAGGTGGCTCCGGCGTGCTCGGCAGGTTGTTCACACGGGTCTGGCAGGTGTTTTCCGTCTGTTCGGGGTGTGGTTCCAGCATCTCATGCACATGGTTCTGGCACGTCTGAGATGTGGTTGCGGCCGGCCCGACAGGTGTTTCCACAGTGTCCGCCAAGTGGTACTGGCGTAGTTGGCAGGTGATTTTGGCATGACCGGCAGGTGGTTCCAGCAAGCCCGGCAGGTGATTCCGAAGTGTTCCCCAACTGGTTGTGGCGTAGCCGGCAGGTGATTTTTGCATGTCCGGCAGGTGGTTCTGGCGAGTCGAGCAGGTGGTTCCGGCGTGCTCGGCAGGTGCTTCCGGGGTCATTGGCACGTGGTTCTGGCATATCTGAGAGGTGGTTCCGGCATGCCCGGCAGGTGATTCCGGAGTGTCCGCCAAGTGGTTCTGGCATACCCAGCAGGTGATTTTGGCGAGTCAGGTAGGTGGTACCGGTGAGTCGAGCAGGTGGTTCCGGCGTGCTCAGCAGGTGGTTCACGCGGTTCTGGCAGGTGGTATCCGTCTGTTCTGGGTGTGGTTCCAGCATCGCATGAACACGTTTCTGGCACGTCTGAGATGTGGTTCCAGCTGGCCCGACAGGTGTTTCCGCAGTGTCCGCCAAGCGGTTCTGGCGTAGTTGGCAGGTGATTTTGGCATGACTGGCAGGTGATTCCGAAGTGTTCACCAACAGGTTGTGGCGTAGCCGGCAGGTGATTTTTGCGTGATCGGCACGTGGTTCTGGCGAGTCAAGTAAGTGGTTCCGGCGTGCTCGTCTGGTGCTTCCGGGGTCACTGGCACGGGGTTCTGGCATGTCTGAGAGGTGGTTCCTGCATGCCCGGCAAGTGATTCCGGAGTGTTCGCCAAGTGGTTCTGGCATAGTCGGCAGGTGATTTTGGCATGTCCGGCAGGTGGTTCAGGCGAGTTGAGCAGGTGGTTCCAACGTGCTTGGCAGGTGGTTCCGGCGTCTCCGGCACGTGTTTCTGGCACATCTGACAGGTGGTTCCAGCATGCCCGAAAGGTGATTCCCGTCTGTCCGGTAGGTGGTTCCAGCCTGCACGGCATGTGGTTCTGGTACGTCTCAGTGGTGGTTGCGCATGCCCAACAGGTGATTCCGGACTGTCCGCCACATGGTTCTGACACGTCTGAGAGGTGGTTCCGGCATGCCCGGCAGGTCATCCCAGAGAGTCCTCCAAGTGGTTCTGGCATAACACGCAGGTGATTTTGGTGTGTCTGGCAGGTTGTTCCGTTGTGCTTGGCAGGTTGTTCAGGCTTGGCCGGCAGGTGGTTCCAGACTGTCCAGGACGTGTTTCCAGTTTCTCCGGCAGGTGGTTCTGGTACGTCTGAGAGGTGGCTCCGCCATGGCTGGCAGGTGATTCCGGACCGTCCCCCAGGTGGTTCTGGCATAGCCAGCAGTTGATATTGGTATGTCCGGCAGGTGGTTCCAGCGAGTCGAGCAGGTGGCTCCGGCGTGCTCGGCAGGTTGTTCAGACGGGTCTGGCAGGTGTTTTCCGTCTGTTCGGGGTGTGGTTCCAGCATCTCATTCACATGGTTCTGGCACGTCTGAGATGTGGTTCCGGCCGGCCCGACAGGTGTTTCCACAGTGTCCGCCAAGTGGTACTGGTGTAGTTGGCATGTGATTTTGGCATGACCGGCAGGTGGTTCCAGCAAGCCTGGCAGGTGATTCCGAAGTGTTCCCCAACTGGTTGTGGTGTAGCCGGCAGGTGATTTTTGCTTGTCCGGCAGGTGGTTCTGGCGAGTCGAGCAGGTGGTTCCGGCGTGCTCGGCAGGTGCTTCCGGGGTCATTGGCACGCGGTTCTGGCATATCTGAGAGGTGGTTCCGGCATGCCCGGCAGGTGATTCCGGAGTGTTCGCCAAGTGTTTCCGGCGTAGCCGGCAGGTGCTTTTGCATGTCCAGCGGTCGTTCCGGTGGGTCGAGCCGGTGGTTCCGGAGTGTCCGGCAGGTGGTTCCGGTCTGTCCGGCAGGTGGTTCTGTGGTGTCCGGCACGAGGTTCAGCCTGAGAGGCTGTGCCGGCATGCCCCTCACGTGATTCCGGCTTGTCCCCGAGGTGGTGCTGGTGTAGCGGGCAGGTGATTTTGGCGTGTCCGGCAGGTGGTTCAGGCGAGTTGAGCAGGTGGTTGCGACGTGCTCGGCAGGTGCTTCCGGCGTCTCCGGCACGTGTTTCTGGCACATCTGACAGGTGGTTCCGGCATGCCCAAAAGTTGATTCTGGTCTTTCCGGTAGGTGGTTCCGGCGTGCACGGCACGTGGTTCTGGTACGTCTCAGAGGTGGTTGCGTATGCCCAACAGGTGATTCCGGACTGTCCGCCACGTGCTTCTGGCACGTCTGAGAGGTGGTTCCAAGATACCCGGCAGGTCATTTCGGAGAGTCGTCCAAGTGGTTCTGGCGTAGCCCGCAGGTGATTTTGGCGTGTCGGGCAGGTGGTTCCGCCGTGCTCGGCAGGTGGTTCAGGCATGGCCGTCACGTGGTTCCAGACTGTCCAGGACGTGTTTCCACCTTGTCCGGCAGGTGGTTCTGGTACGTCTGAGAGGTGGTTCCGCCATGGCTGGCAGGTGATCCCGGACTGTCCCCCAGGTGGTTCTGGCATAGCCAGCAGTTGATATTGGCCTGTCCGGCAGGTGGTTCCAGCGAGTCGAACAGGTGGCTCCGGCGTGCTCGGCAGGTGGTTCCGGTCTGTCCGGTAGGTGATTGCGGCGTGTCCGGCACGTGCTTCCGGCACGTCTGAGAGGTGGTTCCGGCATGCGCGACAGGTGATTTCGCAGTGTCCGCCAGGTGGTTCTGGCGTACCCGGCAGGTGATTTTGGCGTGTCCGGCAGGTGTTTCTGGTGAGTCGAGCAGGTGGCTCCAGGATGCTCGGCAGGTGCTTCCGGCGTCTCCGGCACGTGGTTCTGGTGTCTCTGAGAGCTGGTTCCGGCATGTCCGGCAGATGATTCCGGAGTGTCCGCCAAGTGGTTCTGGCATACCCGGCTGGTGATTTTGGCATGTCAGGTAGGTGGTTCCGGCGAGTCGAGCAGGTGGCTCCGGCGTGCTCGGCAGGTTGTTCAGACGGGTCTGGCAGGTGTTTTCCGTCTGTTCGGGGTGTGGTTCCAGCATCTCATGCACATGGTTCTGGCACGTCTGAGATGTGGTTCCGGCCGGCCCAACAGGTGTTTCCACAGTGTCCGCCAAGTGGTACTGGCGTAGTTGGCAGGTGATTTTGGCATGACCGGCAGGTGGTTCCAGCAAGCCCGGCAGGTGATTCCGAAGTGTTCCCCACCTGGTTGTGGCGTAGGCGGCAGGTGATTTTTGCGTGTCCGGCAGGTGGTTCTGGCGAGTCGAGCAGGTGGTTCCGGTGTGCTCGGTAGGTGCTTCCGGGGTCATTGGCACGTGGTTCTGGCACATCTGACTGGTGGTTCCTGCATGCCCAAAAGTTGATTCCGGTCTCTCGGGTAGGTGGTTCCGGCGTGCACGGCACATGGTTCTGGTACGTCTCAGAGGTGGTTGGGTATGCCCAACAGGTGATTCCGGACTGTCCGCCACATGGTTCTGGCACATCTGAGAGGTGGTTCCGGCATGCCCGGCAGGTCACCCCAGAGAGTCCTCCAAGTGGTTCTGGCATAACACGCAGGTGATTTTGGCATGTCTGGCAGGTTGTTCCGTTGTGCTTGGCAGGTGGTTCAGGCTTGGCCGGCAGGTGGTTCCAGACTGTCCAGGACGTGTTTCCAGCTTGTCCGGCAGGTGGTTCTGGTACGTCTGAGAGGTGGTTCCGCCATGGCTGGCAGGTGATTCCGGACCGTCCCCCAGGTGGTTCTGGCATAGCCAGCAGTTGATATTGGCCTGTCCGGCAGGTGGTTCCAGCGAGTCGAACAGGTGGCTCAGGCGTGCT
This sequence comes from Equus przewalskii, assembly GCF_037783145.1. Taxonomy (NCBI): domain Eukaryota; kingdom Metazoa; phylum Chordata; class Mammalia; order Perissodactyla; family Equidae; genus Equus; species Equus przewalskii. The sequence goes on from NW_027228361.1 coordinate 85,756, forward strand.
CGGCAGGTGGTTCCGGTCTGTCCGGTAGGTGATTCCGGCGTGTCTGGCACATGCTTCCGGCACGTCTGAGAGGTGGTTCCGGCATGCGCGGCAGGTGATTCCGTAGTGTCCGCCAGGTGGTTCTGGCATACCCGGCAGGTGATTTTGGCGTGTCCGGCAGGTGTTTCTGGCGAGTCGAGCAGGTGGCTCCGGCATGCTCAGCAGGTGCTTCCGGCGTCTCCGGCACTTGGTTCTGGTGTGTCTGAGAGCTGGTTCCGGCATGTCCGGCAGATGATTCCGGAGTGTCCACCAAGTGGTTCTGGCATACCCAGCAGGTGATTTTGGCGTGTCAGGGAGGTGGTACCGGTGAGTCGAGCAGGTGGTTCCGTCGTGCTCAGCAGGTGGTTCAGGCGGTTCTGGCAGGGGGAATCCGTCTGTTCGGGGTGTGGTTCCAGCATCTCATGAACACGTTTCTGGCACCTCTGAGATGTGGTTCCGGCCGGCCCGACAGGTGTTTCCGCAGGGTCCGCCAAGCGGTTCTGGCGTAGTTGGCAGGTGATTTTGGCATGACTGGCAGGTGGTTCCAGCAAGCCTGGCAGGTGATTCCAAAGTGTTCACCAACTGGTTGTGGCGTAGCCGGCAGGTGATTTTTGCGTGATCGGCAGGTGGTTCTGGCGTGCTCGGCTGGTGCTTCCGGGGTCATTGGCACGGGGTTCTGGCATGTCTGAGAGGTGGTTCCTGCATGCCCGGCAAGTGATTCCGGAGTGTTCGCCAAGTGGTTCTGGCATAGTCGGCAGGTGATTTTGGCATGTCCGGCAGGTGGTTCAGGCGAGTTGAGCAGGTGGTTCCAACGTGCTTGGCAGGTGCTTCCGGCGTCTCCGGCACGTGTTTCTGGCACATATGACAGGTGGTTCCGGCATGCCCGAAAGGTGATTCCGGTCTGTCCGGTAGGTGGTTCCAGCCTGCACCGCATGTGGTTCTGGTACGTCTCAGAGGTGGTTGCGCATGCCCAACAGGTGATTCCGGACTGTCCGCCACATGGTTCTGGCACGTCTGAGAGGTGGTTCCGGCATGCCCGGCAGGTCATCCCAGAGAGTCCTCCAAGTGGTTCTGGCCTAACACGCAGGTGATTTTGGCGTGTCTGGCAGGTTGTTCCGTTGTGCTTGGCAGGTGGTTCAGGCTTGGCCGGCAGGTGGTTCCAGACTGTCCAGGACGTGTTTCCGGCGTCTCCGGCAGGTGGTACTGGTACGTCTGAGAGGTGGTTCCGCCATGGCTGGCAGGTGATTCCGGACCGTCCCCCAGGTGGTTCTGGCATAGCCAGCAGTTGATATTGGCCTGTCCGACAGGTGGTTCCAGCAAGTCGAACAGGTGGCTCTGGCGTGCTCGGCAGGTGGTTCCGGTCTGTCCGGTAGGTGATTCCGGCGTGTCCGGCACGTGCTTCCGGCACGTCTGAGAGGTGGTTCCGGCATGCGCGACAGGTGATTTCGGAGTGTCCGCCAGGTGGTTCTGGCGTACCCGGCAGGTGATTTTGGCGTGTCCGGCAGGTGTTTCTGGCGAGTCGAGCAGGTGGCTCCGGCATGCTCGGCAGGTGCTTCCGGCGTCTCCGGCACGTGGTTCTGGTGTGTCTGAGAGCTGTTTCCGGCATGTCCGGCAGATGATTCCGGAGTGTCCGCCAAGTGGTTCTGGCATACCCGGCTGGTGATTTTGGCATGTCAGGTAGGTGGTTCCGGCGAGTCGAGCAGGTGGCTCCGGCGTGCTCGGCAGGTTGTTCAGACGGGTCTGGCAGGTGTTTTCCGTCTGTTCGGGGTGTGGTTCCAGCATCTCATGCACATGGTTCTGGCACGTCTGAGATGTGGTTCCGGCCGGCCCGACAGGTGTTTCCACAGTGTCCGCCAAGTGGTACTGGCGTAGTTGGCAGGTGATTTTGGCATGACCGGCAGGTGGTTCCAGCAAGCCCGGCAGGTGATTCCGAAGTGTTCCCCAACTGGTTGTGGCGTAGCCGGCAGGTGATTTTTGCGTGTCCGGCAGGTGGTTCTGGTGAGTCGAGCAGGTGGTTCCGGCGTGCTCGGCAGTTGCTTCCGGGGTCATTGGCACGTGGTTCTGGCATATCTGAGAGGTGGTTCCGGCATGCCCGGCAGGTGATTCCGGAGTGTTCGCCAAGTGTTTCCGGCGTAGCCGGCAGGTGATTTTGCATGTCCAGCGGTCGTTCCGGCGGGTCGAGCCGGAGGTTCCGGCGTGTCCGGCAGGTCGTTCCGGTCTGTCCGGCAGGTGGTTCTGTGGTGTCCGGCACGAGGTGCCGTCAGAGGCTGTGCCAGCATGCCCCTCACGTGATTCCGGCTTGTCCCCGAAGTGGTGCTGGTGTAGCTGGCAGGTGATTTTGGCGTGTCCGGCAGGTGGTTCAGGCGAGTTGAGCAGGTGGTTGCGACGTGCTCGGCAGGTGCTTCCGGCGTCTCCGGCACGTGTTTCTGGCACATCTGACTGGTGGTTCCGGCATGCCCAAAAGTTGATTCCGGTCTGTCCGGCAGGTGGTTCCAGCGAGTCGAACAGGTGGCTCCGGCGTTCTTGGCAGGTGGTTCCGGTCTGTCCGGTAGGTGTTTCCGGCGTGTCCGGCACGTGCTTCCGGCACGTCTGAGAGGTGGTTCCGGCATGCGCGACAGGTGATTTCGGAGTGTCCGCCAGGTGGTTCTGGCATACCCAGCAGGTGATTTTGGCGTGTCAGGGAGGTGGTACCGGTGAGTCGAGCAGGTGGTTCCGGCGTGCTCAACAGGTGGTTCAGGCGGTTCTGGCAGTTGGTATCCATCTGTTCGGGGTGTGGTTCCAGCATCTCATGAACACGTTTCTGGCACGTCTGAGATGTGGTTCCGGCCGGCCCGACAGGTGTTTCCGCAGGGTCCGCCAAGTGGTTCTGGCGTAGTTGGCAGGTGATTTTGGCATGACCGGCAGGTGGTTCCAGCAAGCCTGGCAGGTGATTCCAAAGTGTTCACCAACTGGTTGTGGCGTAGCCGGCAGGTGATTTTTGCGTGGTCGGCACGTGGTTCTGGCGAGTCGAGCAGGTGGTTCCGGCGTGCTCGGCTGGTGCTTCCGGGGTCATTGGCACGGGGTTCTGGCATGTCTGAGAGGTGGTTCCTGCATGCCCGGCAAGTGATTCCGGAGTGTTCGCCAAGTGGTTCTGGCATAGTCGGCAGGTGATTTTGGCATGTCCGGCAGGTGGTTCAGGCGAGTTGAGCAGGTGGTTCCAATGTGCTTGGCAGGTGCTTCCGGCGTCTCCGGCACGTGTTTCTGGCACATCTGACAGGTGGTTCTGGCATGCCCGAAAGGTGATTCCAGTCTGTCCGGTAGGTTGTTCCAGCCTGCACGGCATGTGGTTCTGGTACGTCTCAGAGGTGGTTGCGCATGCCCAACAGGTGATTCCGGACTGTCCGCCACATGGTTCTGGCACGTCTGAGAGGTGGTTCCGGCATGCCCGGCAGGTCATCCCAGAGAGTCCTCCAAGTGGTTCTGGCCTAACACGCAGGTGATTTTGGCGTGTCTGGCAGGTTGTTCCGTTGTGCTTGGCAGGTGATTCAGGTTTGGCCGGCAGGTGGTTCCAGACTGTCCAGGACGTGTTTCCGGCGTCTCCGGCAGGTGGTTCTGGTACGTCTGAGAGGTGGTTCCGCCATGGCTGCCAGGTGATTCCGGACCGTCCCCCAGGTGGTTCTGGCATAGCCAGCAGTTGATATTGGCCTGTCCGGCAGGTGGTTCCAGCGAGTCGAACAGGTGGCTCCGGCGTGCTCGGCAGGTGGTTCCGGTCTGTCCGGTAGGTGATTCCGGCGTGTCCGGCACGTGCTTCCGGCACGTCTGAGAGGTGGTTCCGGCATGCGCGACAGGTGATTTCGGAGTGTCCGCCAGGTGGTTCTGGCGTACCCGGCAGGTGATTTTGGCGTGTCCGGCAGGTGTTTCTGGCGAGTCGAGCAGGTGGCTCCGGCATGCTCGGCAGGTGCTTCCGGCGTCTCCGGCACGTGGTTCTGGTGTGTCTGAGAGCTGGTTCCGGCATGTCCGGCAGATGATTCCGGAGTGTCCGCCAAGTGGTTCTGGCATACCCGGCTGGTGATTTTGGCATGTCAGGTAGGTGGTTCCGGCGAGTCGAGCAGGTGGCTCCGGCGTGCTCAGCAGGTTGTTCAGACGGGTCTGGCAGGTGTTTTCCGTCTGTTCGGGGTGTGGTTCCAGCATCTCATGCACATGGTTCTGGCACGTCTGAGATGTGGTTCCGGCCGGCCCGACAGGTGTTTCCACAGTGTCCGCCAAGTGGTACTGGCGTAGTTGGCAGGTGATTTTGGCATGACCGGCAGGTGGTTCCAGCAAGCCCGGCAGGTGATTCCGAAGTGTTCCCCAACTGGTTGTGGCGTAGCCGGCAGGTGATTTTTGCGTGTCCGGCAGGTGGTTCTGGCGAGTCGAGCAGGTGGTTCCGGCGTGCTCGGCAGGTGCTTCCGGGGTCATTGGCACGTGGTTCTGGCATATCTGAGAGGTGGTTCCGGCATGCCCGGCAGGTGATTCCGGAGTGTTCGCCAAGTGTTTCCGGCGTAGCCGGCAGGTGATTTTGCATGTCCAGCGGTCGTTCCGGCGGGTCGAGCCGGTGGTTCCGGCGTGTCCGGCAGGTCGTTCCGGTCTGTCCGGCAGGTGGTTCTGTGGTGTCCGGCACGAGGTTCAGTCAGAGGCTGTGCCAGCATGCCCCTCACGTGATTCCGGCTTGTCCCCGAAGTGGTGCTGGTGTAGCGGGCAGGTGATTTTGGCGTGTCCGGCAGGTGGTTCAGGCGAGTTGAGCAGGTGGTTGCGACGTGCTCGGCAGGTGCTTCCGGCGTCTCCGGCACGTGTTTCTGGCACATCTGACTGGTGGTTCCGGCATGCCCAAAAGTTGATTCCGGTCTGTCCGGTAGGTGGTTCCGGCGTGCACGGCACGTGGTTCTGGTACGTCTCAGAGGTGGTTGCGTATGCCCAACAGGTGATTCCGGACTGTCCGCCACGTGCTTCTGGCACGTCTGAGAGGTGGTTCCAACATGTCCGGCAGGGCATTTCGGAGAGTCGTCCAAGTGGTTCTGGCGTAGCCCGCAGGTGATTTTGGCGTGTCCGGCAGGTGGTTCCGCCGTGCTCGGCAGGTGGTTCAGGCATGGCCGTCACGTGGTTCCAGTCTGTCCAGGACGTGTTTCCAGCTTCTCCGGCAGGTGGTTCTTCTACGTCTGAGAGGTGGTTCCGCCATGGCTGGCAGGTGATCCCGGACTGTCCCCCAGGTGGTTCTGGCATAGCCAGCAGTTGATATTGGCCTGTCCGGCAGGTGGTTCCAGCGAGTCGAACAGGTGGCTCCGGCATTCTTGGCAGGTGGTTCCGGTCTGTCCGGTAGGTGTTTCCGGCGTGTCTGGCACATGCTTCCGGCACGTCTGAGAGGTGGTTCCGGCATGCGCGGCAGGTGATTCCGTAGTGTCCGCCAGCTGGTTCTGGCATACCTGGCAGGTGATTTTGGCGTGTCCGGCAGGTGTTTCTGGCGAGTCGAGCAGGTGGCTCCGGCATGCTCGGCAGGTGCTTCCGGCGTCTCCGGCGCTTGGTTCTGGTGTGTCTGAGAGCTGGTTCCGGCATGCCCGGCAGATGATTCCGGAGTGTCCGCCAAGTGGTTCTGGCATACCCAGCAGGTGATTTTGGCGTGTCAGGGTGGTGGTACCGGTGAGTCGAGCAGGTGGTTCCGGCGTGCTCAGCAGGTGGTTCAGGCGGTTCTGGCAGGTGGTATCCGTCTGTTCGGGGTGTGGTTCCAGCATCTCATGAACACGTTTCTGGCACGTCTGAGATGTGGTTCCGGCCGGCCCGACAGGTGTTTCCACTGTGTCCGCCAAGTGGTACTGGCGTAGTTGGCAGGTGATTTTGGCATGACCGGCAGGTGGTTCCAGCAAGCCCGGCAGGTGATTCCGAAGTGTTCCCCAACTGGTTCTGGCATACCCGGCAGGTGATTTTTACGTGTCCGGCAGGTGGTTCTGGCGAGTCGAGCACGTGGCTCTGGCATGCTCGGCAGGTGCTTCCGGCGTCTCCGGCACTTGGTTCTGGTGTGTCTGAGAGCTGGTTCCGGCATGTCCGGCAGATGATTCCGGAGTGTCCGCCAAGTGGTTCTGGCATACCCAGCAGGTGATTTTGGCGTGTCAGGGAGGTGGTACCTGTGAGTCGAGCAGGTGGTTCCGGCGTGCTCAACAGGTGGTTCAGGCGGTTCTGGCAGGTGGTATCCATCTGTTCGGGGTGTGGTTCCAGCATCTCATGAACACGTTTTTGGCACGTCTGAGATGTGATTCCGGCCGGCCCGACAGGTGTTTCCACAGTGTCCGCCAAGTGGTACTGGCGTAGTTGGCAGGTGATTTTGGCATGACCGGCAGGTGGTTCCAGCAAGCCCGGCAGGTGATTCCGAAGTGTTCCCCAACTGGTTGTGGCGTAGCCGGCAGGTGATTTTTGCGTGTCCGGCAGGTGGTTCTGGCGAGTCGAACAGGTGGTTCCGGCGTGCTCGGCAGGTGCTTCCGGGGTCATTGGCACGTGGTTCTGGCATATCTGAGAGGTGGTTCCGGCATGCCCGGCAGGTGATTCCGGAGTGTTCGCCAAGTGTTTCCGGCGTAGCCGGCAGGTGATTTTGCATGTCCAGCGGTCGTTCCGGCGGGTCGAGCCGGCGGTTCCGGCGTGTCCGGCAGGTCGTTCCGGTCTGTCCGGCAGGTGGTTCTGTGGTGTCCGGCACGAGGTGCCGTCAGAGGCTGTGCCAGCATGCCCCTCACGTGATTCCGGCTTGTCCCCGAAGTGGTGCTGGTGTAGCGGGCAGGTGATTTTGGCGTGTCCGGCAGGTGGTTCAGGCGAGTTGAGCAGGTGGTTGCGACGTGCTCGGCAGGTGCTTCCGGCGTCTCCGGCACGTGTTTCTGGCACATCTGACTGGTGGTTCCGGCATGCCCAAAAGTAGATTCCGGTCTGTCCGGCAGGTGGTTCCAGCGAGTCGAACAGGTGGCTCCGGCGTTCTTGGCAGGTGGTTCCGGTCTGTCCGGTAGGTGTTTCCGGCGTGTCCGGCACGTGCTTCCGGCACGTCTGAGAGGTGGTTCCGGCATGCACGACAGGTGATTTCGGAGTGTCCGCCAGCTGTTTCTGGCATACCCAGCAGGTGATTTTGGCGTGTCAGGGAGGTGGTACCGGTGAGTCGAGCAGGTGGTTCCGGCGTGCTCAGCAGGTGGTTCAGGCGGTTCTGGCAGGTGGTATCCATCTGTTCGGGGTGTGGTTCCAGCATCTCATGAACACGTTTCTGGCACGTCTGAGATGTGATTCCGGCCGGCCCGACAGGTGTTTCCGCAGGGTCCGCCAAGTGGTTCTGGCGTAGTTGGCAGGTGATTTTGGCATGACCGGCAGGTGGTTCCAGCAAGCCTGGCAGGTGATTCCAAAGTGTTCACCAACTGGTTGTGGCGTAGCCGGCAGGTGATTTTTGCGTGGTCGGCACGTGGTTCTGGCGAGTCGAGCAGGTGGTTCCGGCGTGCTCGGCTGGTGCTTCCGGGGTCATTGGCACGGGGTTCTGGCATGTCTGAGAGGTGGTTCCTGCATGCCCGGCAAGTGATTCCGGAGTGTTCGCCAAGTGGTTCTGGCATAGTCGGCAGGTGATTTTGGCATGTCCGGCAGGTGGTTCAGGCGAGTTGAGCAGGTGGTTCCAACGTGCTTGGCAGGTGCTTCCGGCGTCTCCGGCACATGTTTCTGGCACATCTGACAGGTGGTTCTGGCATGCCCGAAAGGTGATTCCCGTCTGTCCGGTAGGTGGTTCCAGCCTGCACGGCATGTGGTTCTGGTACGTCTCAGAGGTGGTTGCGCATGCCCAAAGGTGATTCCGGACTGTCCGCCACAAGGTTCTGGCACGTCTGAGAGGTGGTTCCGGCATGCCCGGCAGGTCATCCCAGAGAGTCCTCCAAGTGGTTCTGGCCTAACACGCAGGTGATTTTGGCGTGTCTGGCAGGTTGTTCCGTTGTGCTTGGCAGGTGATTCAGGTTTGGCCGGCAGGTGGTTCCAGACTGTCCAGGACGTGTTTCCGGCGTCTCCGGCAGGTGGTTCTGGTACGTCTGAGAGGTGGTTCCGCCATGGCTGCCAGGTGATTCCGGACCGTCCCCCAGGTGGTTCTGGCATAGCCAGCAGTTGATATTGGCCTGTCCGGCAGGTGGTTCCAGCGAGTCGAACAGGTGGCTCCGGCGTGCTCGGCAGGTCGTTCCGGTCTGTCCGGTAGGTGATTGCGGCGTGTCCGGCACGTGCTTCCGGCACGTCTGAGAGGTGGTTCCGGCATGCGCGACAGGTGATTCCGGAGTGTCCACCAAGTGGTTCTGGCATACCCGGCAGGTGATTTTGGCGTGTCAGGTAGGTGGTTCCGGCGAGTCGAGCAGGTGGTTCCGGCGTGCTCGGCAGGTGGTTCAGGCGGGTCTGGCAGGTGGTTTCCGTCTGTTCGGGGTGTGGTTCCAGCATCTCATGCACATGGTTCTGGCACGTCTGAGATGTGGTTCCGGCCGGCCCGACAGGTGTTTCCGCAGTGTCGACAAGTGGTTCTGGCGTAGTTGGCAGGTCATTTTGGTATGACCGGCAGGTGGTTCCAGCAAGCCCAGCAGGTGATTCCGAAGTGTTCACCAACTGGTTGTGGCGTAGCCGGCAGGTGATTTTGGCGTGTCCGGCTGGTGGTTCTGGCGAGTGGAGCAGGTGGTTCCGGCGTGCTCGGCAGTTGCTTCTGGACTCTCCAGCACGTGGTTGTGGCACCTCTGAGAGGTGGTTCCGGCATGCCCGGCATGTGATCCCGGAGTGTCCGACAAGTGGTTCTGGCGTAGCTGGCAGGTGATGTTGGCGTGACGGGCAGGTGGTTCCAGCAAGCCCGGCAGGTGATTCCGAAGTGTTCAACAGCTGGTTCGGGCATAGCCAGCAGGTGATTTTGGCGTGTCCAGCAGGTGGTTCTGGTCTGTCCAGCAGGTGGTTCTGGGGTGTCCGGCACGATGTTTTGGCACTTCTGAGACGTTGTGTCGGCATGCCCTTCACGTGATTCCGGCTTGTCCGCCAAGTGGTTCTTGTGTATCGGGCAAGTGATTTTGGCGTGTCCGGCAGGTGGGACCGGTGAGTCAAGCAGGTGGTTCCGGCGAGTGCTCGGCAGGTGCTTCCGGCCTCTCCGGCACGTGTTTCTGGCACTTCTGAGAGGTTGTTCCGGCATGCCCGGCAGGTGATTCCGGAGTGTCCGCCACCTGGTTCTGTCGTAGCCGGCAGGTAATTTTGGCATGTCCGGCAGGTGGTTCTGAGTCGATGCCCACAGGTGCTTCCGCCCTGTCCGGCACGTGCTTCTGGCACCTCTGAGAGGTGGTTCCAACATGCCCGGCAGGTGATTCCGGAGTGTCCGCCAAGTGGTTCTGGCGTAGCCGGCAGGTGATTTTGGCGTGTCCGGCAGGTGGTTCGGCGTGTCGGCAGGTGGTTCCGGCATGTCCGTCACGTGATTCCAGTCTGTCCAGGAGGTGTTTCCATCTTCTCCGGCAGGTGCTTGTGGCACGTCTGAGAGGTGGTTCCGACATGCGCGGCAGGTGATTCCGGAGTGTCCCCCAAGTGGTTGTGGCATAGCCAGCAGGTGATTTTGGCGTGTCCGGCAGGTGGTTCCAGGCGAGTCGAGCAGGTGGTTCCGGCGTGTCCGGCAGTTGATTCCGGTCTGTCCGGGAGGGGTTTCCGGAGTGTCTGCCACGTGTTTCTGGCACGTCTGAGAGGTGGTTCCGGCATGCGCGGCAGGTGATTCCGTAGTGTCCGCCAAGTGGTTCTGGCGTAGTCGGCAGGTGATTTTGGCGTGTCCGGCAGGTGGTTCCTGGCGAGTCGAGCAGGTGGTTCCGGCATGCTCGGCAGGTGCTTCCGGCGTCTCCGGCACGTGGTTCTGGTGTGTCTGAGAGGTGGTTCCGGCATGCCCGGCAGATGATTCCGGAGTGTCCGCCAAGTGGTTCTGGCGTAGCCAGCAGGTGATTTTGGCGTGTCAGGGAGGTGGTACCGGTGAGTCGAGCAGGTGGTTCCGGCGTGCTCAGCAGGTGATTCAGGCGGTTCTGGCAGGTGGTATCCGTCTGTTCGGGGTGTGGTTCCAGCATCTCATGAACACGTTTCTGGCACGTCTGAGATGTGGTTCCAGCCGGCCCGACAGGTGTTTCCGCAGTGTCCGCCAAGCGGTTCCGGCGTAGTTGGCAGGTGATTTTGGCATGACTGGCAGGTGGTTCCAGCAAGCCTGGCAGGTGATTCCAAAGTGTTCACCAACTGGTTGTGGCGTAGCCGGCAGGTGATTTTTGCGTGATCGGCAGGTGGTTCTGGCGAGTCGAGCAGGTGGTTCCGGCGTGCTCGGCTGGTGCTTCCGGGGTCATTGGCACGGGGTTCTGGCATGTCTGAGAGGTGGTTCCTGCATGCCCGGCAAGTGATTCCGGAGTGTTCGCCAAGTGGTTCTGGCATAGTCGGCAGGTGATTTTGGCATGTCCGGCAGGTGGTTCAGGCGAGTTGAGCAGGTGGTTCCAACGTGCTTGGCAGGTGCTTCCGGCGTCTCCGGCACGTGTTTCTGGCACATCTGACAGGTGGTTCCGGCATGCCCGAAAGGTGATTCCGGTCTGTCCGGTAGGTGGTTCCAGCCTGCACGGCATGTGGTTCTGGTACGTCTCAGAGGTGGTTGCGCATGCCCAACAGGTGATTCCGGACTGTCCGCCACATGGTTCTGGCACGTCTGAGAGGTGGTTCCGGCATGCCCGGCAGGTCATCCCAGAGAGTCCTCCAAGTGGTTCTGGCATAACACGCAGGTGATTTTGGCGTGTCTGGCAGGTTGTTCCGTTGTGCTTGGCTGGTGGTTCAGGCTTGGCCGGCAGGTGGTTCCAGACTGTCCAGGACGTGTTTCCAGGTTCTCCGGCAGGTGGTTCTGGTACGTCTGAGAGGTGGTTCCGCCATGGCTGGCAGGTGATTCCGGACCGTCCCCCAGGTGGTTCTGGCATAGCCAGCAGTTGATATTGGCCTGTCCGGCAGGTGGTTCCAGCGAGTCGAACAGGTGGCTCCGGCGTGCTCGGCAGGTGGTTCCGGTCTGTCGGGTAGGTGATTCCGGCGTGTCCGGCACGTGCTTATGTCACGTCTGAGAGGTGGTTCCGGCATGCGCGGCAGGTGATTCCGTACTGTCCGCCAGGTGGTTCTGGCATACCCGGCAGGTGATTTTGGCGTGTCCGGCAAGTGTTTCTGGCGAGTCGAGCACGTGGCTCCGGCATGCTCGGCAGGTGCTTCCGGCGTCTCCGGCACTTGGTTATGGTGTGTCTGAGAGCTGGTTCCGGCATGTCCGGCAGATGATTCCGGAGTGTCCGCCAAGTGGTTCTGGCATACCCAGCAGGTGATTTTGGCGTGTCAGGGAGGTGGTACCGGTGAGTCGAGCAGGTGGTTCCGGCGTGCTCAGCAGGTGGTTCAGGCGGTTCTGGCAGGTGGTATCCGTCTGTTCGGGGTGTGGTTCCAGCATCTCATGAACACGTTTCTGGCACGTCTGAGATGTGGTTCCAGCCGGCCCGACAGGTGTTTCCGCAGTGTCCGCCAAGCGGTTCTGGCGTAGTTGGCAGGTGAGTTTGGCATGACTGGCAGGTGGTTCCAACAAGCCTGGCAGGTGATTCCAAAGTGTTCACCAACTTGTTGTGGCGTAGCCGGCAGGTGATTTTTGCGTGATCGGCAGGTGGTTCCGGCGAGTCGAGCAGGTGGTTCCGGCGTGCTCGGCTGGTGCTTCCGGGGTCATTGGCACGGGGTTCTGGCATGTCTGAGAGGTGGTTCCTGCATGCCCGGCAAGTGATTCCGGAGTGTTCGCCAAGTGGTTCTGGCATAGTCGGCAGGTGATTTTGGCATCTCCGGCAGGTGGTTCAGGCGAGTTGAGCAGGTGGTTCCAACGTGCTTGGCAGGTGCTTCCGGCGTCTCCGGCACGTGTTTCTGGCACATCTGACAGGTGGTTCCGGCATGCCCGAAAGGTGATTCCGGTCTGTCCGGTAGGTGGTTCCAGCCTGCACGGCATGTGGTTCTGGTACGTCTCAGAGGTGGTTGCGCATGCCCAACAGGGGATTCCGGACTGTCCGCCACATGGTTCTGGCACGTCTGAGAGGTGGTTCCGGCATGCGCGACAGTTGGTTTCGGAGTGTCCGCCAGGTGGTTCTGGCGTAGCCCGCAGGTGATTTTGGCGTGTCCGGCAGGTGGTTCCGCCGTGCTCGGCAGGTGGTTCAGGCATGGCCGTCACGTGGTTCCAGTCTGTCCAGGACGTGTTTCCATCTTCTCCGGCAGGAGGTTCTGGTACGTCTGAGAGGTGGTTCCGCCATGGCTGGCAGGTGATCCCGGACTGTCCCCCAGGTGGTTCTGGCATAGCCAGCAGTTGATATTGGCCTGTCCGGCAGGTGGTTCCAGCGAGTCGAACAGGTGGCTCCTGCGTTCTTGGCAGGTGGTTCCGGTCTGTCCGGTGGGTGTTTCCGGCGTGTCTGGCACGTGCTTCCGGCACGTCTGAGAGGTGGTTCCGGCATGCGCGGCAGGTGATTCCGTAGTGTCCGCCAGGTGGTTCTGGCATACCCGGCAGGTGATTTTGGCGTGTCCGGCAGGTGTTTCTGGCGAGTCGAGCACGTGGCTCCGGCATGCTCGGCAGGTGCTTCCGGCGTCTCCGGCACTTGGTTCTGGTGTGTCTGAGAGCTGGTTCCGGCATGTCCGGCAGATGATTCCGGAGTGTCCGCCAAGTGGTTCTGGCATACCCAGCAGGTGATTTTGGCGTGTCAGGGAGGTGGTACCGGTGAGTCGAGCAGGTGGTTCCGGCGTGCTCAGCAGGTGGTTCAGGCGGTTCTGGCAGGTGGTATCCGTCTGTTCGGGGTGTGGTTCCAGCATCTCATGAACACGTTTCTGGCACGTCTGAGATGTGGTTCCAGCCGGCCCGACAGGTGTTTCCGCAGTGTCCGCCAAGCGGTTCTGGCGTAGTTGGCAGGTGATTTTGGCATGACTGGCAGGTGGTTCCAGCAAGCCTGGCAGGTGATTCCAAAGTGTTCACCAACTGGTTGTGGCGTAGCCGGCAGGTGATTTTTGCGTGATCGGCAGGTGGTTCTGGCGAGTCGAGCAGGTGGTTCCGGCGTGCTCGGCTGGTGCTTCCGGGGTCATTGGCACGGGGTTCTGGCATGTCTGAGAGGTGGTTCCTGCATGCCCCGCAAGTGATTCCGGAGTGTTCGCCAAGTGGTTCTGGCATAGTCGGCAGGTGATTTTGGCATGTCCGGCAGGTGGTTCAGGCGAGTTGAGCAGGTGGTTCCAACGTGCTTGGCAGGTGCTTCCGGCGTCTCCGGCACGTTTTTCTGGCACATCTGACAGGTGGTTCCGGCATGCCCGAAAGGTGATTCCGGTCTGTCCGGTAGGTGTTTCCAGCCTGCACGGCATGTGGTTCTGGTACGTCTCAGAGGTGGTTGCGCATGCCCAACAGGTGATTCCGGACTGTCCGCCACATGGTTCTGGCACGTCTGAGAGGTGGTTCCGGCATGCCCGGCAGGTCATCCCAGAGAGTCCTCCAAGTGGTTCTGGCATAACACGCAGGTGATTTTGGCGTGTCTGGCAGGTTGTTCCGTTGTGCTTGGCAGGGGTTTCAGGCTTGGCCGGCAGGTGGTTCCAGACTGTCCAGGACGTGTTTCCAGCTTCTCCGGCAGGTGGTTCTGGTACGTCTGAGAGGTGGCTCCGCCATGGCTGGCAGGTGATTCCGGACCGTCCCCCAGGTGGTTCTGGCATAGCCAGCAGTTGATATTGGCCTGTCCGGCAGGTGGTTCCAGCGAGTCGAACAGGTGGCTCCGGCGTGCTCGGCAGGTGGTTCCGGTCTGTCCGGTAGGTGATTCCGGCGTGTCCGGCATGTGTCTCCGGCACGTCTGAGAGGTGGTTCCGGCATGCGCGACAGGTGGTTTCGGAGTGTCCGACAGGTGGTTCTGGCATACCCGGCAGGTGATTTTGGCGTGTCCGGCAGGTGTTTCTGGCGAACCGAGCAGGTGGCTCCGGCATGCTCGGCAGGTGCTTCCGGCGTCTCCGGCACGTGGTTCTGGTGTGTCTGAGAGCTGGTTCCGGCATGTCCGGCAGATGATTCCGGAGTGTCCGGCAAGTGGTTCTGGCATACCCGGCTGGTGATTTGGGCATGTCAGGTAGGTGGTTCCGGCGAGTCGAGCAGGTGGCTCCGGCGTGCTCGGCAGGTTGTTCAGACGGGTCTGGCAGGTGTTTTCCGTCTGTTCGGGGTGTGGTTCCAGCATCTCATGCACATGGTTCTGGCACGTCTGAGATGTGGTTCCGGCCGGCCCGACAGGTGTTTCCACAGTGTCCGCCAAGTGGTACTGGCGTAGTTGGCAGGTGATTTTGGCATGACCGGCAGGTGGTTCCAGCAAGCCCGGCAGGTGATTCCGAAGTGTTCCCCAACTGGTTGTGGCGTAGCCGGCAGGTGATTTTTGCGTGTCCGGCAGGTGGTTCTGGCGAGTCGAGCAGGTGGTTCCGGCGTGCTCGGCAGGTGCTTCCGGGGTCATTGGCACGTGGTTCTGGCATATCTGAGAGGTGGTTCCGGCATGCCCGGCAGGTGATTCCGGAGTGTTCGCCAAGTGTTTCCGGCGTAGCCGGCAGGTGATTTTGCATGTCCAGCGGTCGTTCCGGTGGGTCGAACCGGTGGTTCCGGCGTGTCCGGCAGGTGGTTCCGGTCTGTCCGGCAGGTGGTTCTGTGGTGTCCGGCACGAGGTTCAGTCTGAGAGGCTGTGCCGGCATGCCCCTCACGTGATTCCGGCTTGTCCCCGAAGTGGTGCTGGTGTAGCGGGCAGGTGATTTTGGCGTGTCCGGCAGGTGGTTCAGGCGAGTTGAGCAGGTGGTTGCGACGTGCTCGGCAGGTGCTTCCGGCGTCTCCGGCACGTGTTTCTGGCACATCTGACTGGTGGTTCCGGCATGCCCAAAAGTTGATTCCGGTCTGTCCGGTAGGTGGTTCCGGCGTGCACGGCACGTGGTTCTGGTACGTCTCAGAGGTGGTTGCGTATGCCCAACAGGTGATTCCGGACTGTCCGCCACGTGCTTCTGGCACGTCTGAGAGGTGGTTCCAACATGCCCGGCAGGTCATTTCGGAGAGTCGTCCAAGTGGTTCTGGCGTAGCCCGCAGGTGATTTTGGCGTGTCCAGCAGGTGGTTCCGCCGTGCTCGGCAGGTGGTTCAGGCATGGCCGTCACGTGGTTCCAGTCTGTCCAGGACGTGTTTCCATCTTCTCCGGCAGGAGGTTCTGGTACGTCTGAGAGGTGGTTCCGCCATGGCTGGCAGGTGATCCCGGACTGTCCCCCAGGTGGTTCTGGCATAGCCAGCAGTTGATATTGGCCTGTCCGGCAGGTGGTTCCAGCGAGTCGAACAGGTGGCTCCGGCGTTCTTGGCAGGTGGTTCCGGTCTGTCCGGTAGGTGTTTCCGGCGTGTCTGGCACGTGCTTCCGGCACGTCTGAGAGGTGGTTCCGGCATGCGCGGCAGGTGATTCCGTAGTGTCCGCCAGGTGGTTCTGGCGTACCGGGCAGGTGATTTTGGCGTGTCCGGCAGGTGTTCCTGGCGATTCAAGCAGGTGGCTCCGGCATGCTCGGCAGGTGCTTCCGGCGTCTCCGGCACTTGGTTCTGGTGTGTCTGAGAGCTGGTTCCGGCATGTCCGGCAGATGATTCCGGAGTGTCCGCCAAGTGGTTCTGGCATACCCAGCAGGTGATTTTGGCGTGTCAGGGAGGTGGTACCGGTGAGTCGAGCAGGTGGTTCCGGCGTGCTCAGCAGGTGGTTCAGGCGGTTCTGGCAGGTGGTATCCGTCTGTTCGGGGTGTGGTTCCAGCATCTCATGAACACGTTTCTGGCACGTCTGAGATGTGGTTCCAGCCGGCCCGACAGGTGTTTCCGCAGTGTCCGCCAAGCGGTTCTGGCGTAGTTGGCAGGTGATTTTGGCATGACTGGCAGGTGGTTCCAGCAAGCCTGGCAGGTGATTCCAAAGTGTTCAGCAACTGGTTGTGGCGTAGCCGGCAGGTGATTTTTGCGTGATCGGCAGGTGGTTCTGGCGAGTCGAGCAGGTGGTTCCGGCGTGCTCGGCTGGTGCTTCCGGGGTCATTGGCACGGGGTTCTGGCATGTCTGAGAGGTGGTTCCTGCATGCCCGGCAAGTGATTCCGGAGTGTTCGCCAAGTGGTTCTGGCATAGTCGGCAGGTGATTTTGGCATGTCCGGCAGGTGGTTCAGGCGAGTTGAGCAGGTGGTTCCAACGTGCTTGGCAGGTGCTTCCGGCGTCTCCGGCACGTGTTTCTGGCACATCTGACAGGTGGTTCCGGCATGCCCGAAAGGTGATTCCGGTCTGTCCGGTAGGTGGTTCCAGCCTGCACGGCATGTGGTTCTGGTACGTCTCAGAGGTGGTTGCGCATGCCCAACAGGTGATTCCGGACTGTCCGCCACATGGTTCTGGCACGTCTGAGAGGTGGTTCCGGCATGCCCGGCAGGTCATCCCAGAGAGTCCTCCAAGTGGTTCTGGCATAACACGCAGGTGATTTTGGCGTGTCTGGCAGGTTGTTCCGTTGTGCTTGGCTGGTGGTTCAGGCTTGGCCGGCAGGTGGTTCCAGACTGTCCAGGACGTGTTTCCAGCTTCTCCGGCAGGTGGTTCTGGTACGTCTGAGAGGTGGTTCCGCCATGGCTGGCAGGTGATTCCGGACCGTCCCCCAGGTGGTTCTGGCATAGCCAGCAGTTGATATTGGCCTGTCCGGCAGGTGGTTCCAGCGAGTCGAACAGGTGGCTCCGGCGTGCTCGGCAGGTGGTTCCGGTCTGTCGGGTAGGTGATTCCGGCGTGTCCGGCACGTGCTTATGTCACGTCTGAGAGGTGGTTCCGGCATGCGCGGCAGGTGATTCCGTACTGTCCGCCAGGTGGTTCTGGCATACCCGGCAGGTGATTTTGGCGTGTCCGGCAAGTGTTTCTGGCGAGTCGAGCACGTGGCTCCGGCATGCTCGGCAGGTGCTTCCGGCGTCTCCGGCACTTGGTTCTGGTGTGTCTGAGAGCTGGTTCCGGCATGTCCGGCAGATGATTCCGGAGTGTCCGCCAAGTGGTTCTGGCATACCCAGCAGGTGATTTTGGCGTGTCAGGGAGGTGGTACCGGTGAGTCGAGCAGGTGGTTCCGGCGTGCTCAGCAGGTGGTTCAGGCGGTTCTGGCAGGTGGTATCCGTCTGTTCGGGGTGTGGTTCCAGCATCTCATGAACACGTTTCTGGCACGTCTGAGATGTGGTTCCAGCCGGCCCGACAGGTGTTTCCGCAGTGTCCGCCAAGCGGTTCTGGCGTAGTTGGCAGGTGATTTTGGCATGACTGGCAGGTGGTTCCAGCAAGCCTGGCAGGTGATTCCAAAGTGTTCACCAACTGGTTGTGGCGTAGCCGGCAGGTGATTTTTGCGTGATCGGCAGGTGGTTCTGGCGAGTCGAGCAGGTGGTTCCGGCGTGCTCGGCTGGTGCTTCCGGGGTCATTGGCACGGGGTTCTGGCATGTCTGAGAGGTGGTTCCTGCATGCCCCGCAAGTGATTCCGGAGTGTTCGCCAAGTGGTTCTGGCATAGTCGGCAGGTGATTTTGGCATGTCCGGCAGGTGGTTCAGGCGAGTTGAGCAGGTGGTTCCAACGTGCTTGGCAGGTGCTTCCGGCGTCTCCGGCACGTGTTTCTGGCACATCTGACAGGTGGTTCCGGCATGCCCGAAAGGTGATTCCGGTCTGTCCGGTAGGTGGTTCCAGCCTGCACGGCATGTGGTTCTGGTACGTCTCAGAGGTGGTTGCGCATGCCCAACAGGTGATTCCGGACTGTCCGCCACATGGTTCTGGCACGTCTGAGAGGTGGTTCCGGCATGCCCGGCAGGTCATCCCAGAGAGTCCTCCAAGTGGTTCTGGCATAACACGCAGGTGATTTTGGCGTGTCTGGCAGGTTGTTCCGTTGTGCTTGGCAGGGGGTTCAGGCTTGGCCGGCAGGTGGTTCCAGACTGTCCAGGACATGTTTCCAGCTTCTCCGGCAGGTGGTTCTGGTACGTCTGAGAGGTGGCTCCGCC
The DNA here is from genome assembly GCF_037783145.1 of Equus przewalskii. Taxonomy (NCBI): domain Eukaryota; kingdom Metazoa; phylum Chordata; class Mammalia; order Perissodactyla; family Equidae; genus Equus; species Equus przewalskii. The sequence goes on from NW_027228361.1 coordinate 103,793, forward strand.
ATGGCTGGCAGGTGATTCCGGACCGTCCCCCAGGTGGTTCTGGCATAGCCAGCAGTTGATATTGGCCTGTCCGGCAGGTGGTTCCAGCGAGTCGAACAGGTGGCTCCGGCGTGCTCGGCAGGTGGTTCCGGTCTGTCCGGTAGGTGATTCCGGCGTGTCCGGCATGTGTCTCCGGCACGTCTGAGAGGTGGTTCCGGCATGCGCGACAGGTGGTTTCGGAGTGTCCGACAGGTGGTTCTGGCATACCCGGCAGGTGATTTTGGCGTGTCCGGCAGGTGTTTCTGGCGAACCGAGCAGGTGGCTCCGGCATGCTCGGCAGGTGCTTCCGGCGTCTCCGGCACGTGGTTCTGGTGTGTCTGAGAGCTGGTTCCGGCATGTCCGGCAGATGATTCCGGAGTGTCCGGCAAGTGGTTCTGGCATACCCGGCTGGTGATTTGGGCATGTCAGGTAGGTGGTTCCGGCGAGTCGAGCAGGTGGCTCCGGCGTGCTCGGCAGGTTGTTCAGACGGGTCTGGCAGGTGTTTTCCGTCTGTTCGGGGTGTGGTTCCAGCATCTCATGCACATGGTTCTGGCACGTCTGAGATGTGGTTCCGGCCGGCCCGACAGGTGTTTCCACAGTGTCCGCCAAGTGGTACTGGCGTAGTTGGCAGGTGATTTTGGCATGACCGGCAGGTGGTTCCAGCAAGCCCGGCAGGTGATTCCGAAGTGTTCCCCAACTGGTTGTGGCGTAGCCGGCAGGTGATTTTTGCGTGTCCGGCAGGTGGTTCTGGCGAGTCGAGCAGGTGGTTCCGGCGTGCTCGGCAGGTGCTTCCGGGGTCATTGGCACGTGGTTCTGGCATATCTGAGAGGTGGTTCCGGCATGCCCGGCAGGTGATTCCGGAGTGTTCGCCAAGTGTTTCCGGCGTAGCCGGCAGGTGATTTTGCATGTCCAGCGGTCGTTCCGGCGGGTCGAGCCGGTGGTTCCGGCGTGTCCGGCAGGTGGTTCCGGTCTGTCCGGCAGGTGGTTCTGTGGTGTCCGGCACGAGGTTCAGTCTGAGAGGCTGTGCCGGCATGCCCCTCACGTGATTCCGGCTTGTCCCCGAAGTGGTGCTGGTGTAGCAGGCAGGTGATTTTGGCGTGTCCGGCAGGTGGTTCAGGCGAGTTGAGCAGGTGGTTGCGACGTGCTCGGCAGGTGCTTCCGGCGTCTCCGGCACGTGTTTCTGGCACATCTGACTGGTGGTTCCGGCATGCCCAAAAGTTGATTCCGGTCTGTCCGGTAGGTGGTTCCGGCGTGCACGGCACGTGGTTCTGGTACGTGTCAGAGGTGGTTGAGTATGCCCAACAGGTGATTCCGGACTGTCCGCCACGTGCTTCTGGCACGTCTGAGAGGTGGTTCCAACATGCCCGGCAGGTCATTTCGGAGAGTCGTCCAAGTGGTTCTGGCGTAGCCCGCAGGTGATTTTGGCGTGTCCGGCAGGTGGTTCCGCCGTGCTCGGCAGGTGGTTCAGGCATGGCCGTCACGTGGTTCCAGTCTGTCCAGGACGTGTTTCCAGCTTCTCCGGCAGGTGGTTCTGGTACGGCTGAGAGGTGGTTCCGCCATGGCTGGCAGGTGATCCCGGACCGTCCCCCAGGTGGTTCTGGCATAGCCAGCAGTTGATATTGGCCTGTCCGGCAGGTGGTTCCAGCGAGTCGAACAGGTGGCTCCGGCGTTCTTGGCAGGTGGTTCCGGTCTGTCCGGTAGGTGTTTCCAGCGTGTCTGGCACATGCTTCCGGCACGTCTGAGAGGTGGTTCCGGCATGCGCGGCAAGTGATTCCGTAGTGTCCGCCAGGTGGTTCTGGCGTACCCGGCAGGTGATTTTAGCGTGTCCGGCAGGTGTTTCTGGCGAGTCGAGCAGGTGGCTCCGGCATGCTCGGCAGGTGCTTCCGGCGTCTCCGGCACTTGGTTCTGGTGTGTCTGAGAGCTGGTTCCGGCATGTCCGGCAGATGATTCCGGAGTGTCCGCCAAGCGGTTCTGGCATACCCAGCAGGTGATTTTGGCGTGTCAGGGAGGTGGTACCGGTGAGTCGAGCAGGTGGTTCCGGCGTGCTCAGCAGGTGGTTCAGGCGGTTCTGGCAGGTGGTATCCGTCTGTTCGGGGTGTGGTTCCAGCATCTCATGAACACGTTTCTGGCACGTCTGAGATGTGGTTCCAGCCGGCCCGACAGGTGTTTCCGCAGTGTCCGCCAAGCGGTTCTGGCGTAGTTGGCAGGTGAGTTTGGCATGACTGGCAGGTGGTTCCAGCAAGCCTGGCAGGTGATTCCAAAGTGTTCACCAACTGGTTGTGGCGTAGCCGGCAGGTGATTTTTGCGTGATCGGCAGGTGGTTATGGAGAGTCGAGCAGGTGGTTCCGGCGTGCTCGGCTGGTGCTTCCGGGGTCATTGGCATGGGGTTCTGGCATGTCTGAGAGGTGGTTCCTGCATGCCCGGCAAGTGATTCCGGAGTGTTCGCCAAGTGGTTCTGGCATAGTCGGCAGGTGAATTTGGCATGTCCGGCAGGTGGTTCAGGCGAGTTGAGCAGGTGGTTCCAACGGGCTTGGCAGGTGCTTCCGGCGTCTCCGGCACGTGTTTCTGGCACATCTGACAGGTGGTTCCGGCATGCCCGAAAGGTGATTCCGGTCTGTCCGGTAGGTGGTTCCAGCCTGCACGGCATGTGGTTCTGGTACGTCTCAGAGGTGGTTGCGCATGCCCAACAGGTGATTCCGGACTGTCCGCCACATGGTTCTGGCACGTCTGAGAGGTGGTTCCGGCATGCCCGGCAGGTCATCCCAGAGAGTCCTCCAAGTGGTTCTGGCATAACACGCAGGTGATTTTGGCGTGTCTGGCAGGTTGTTCCGTTGTGCTTGGCAGGTGGTTCAGGCTTGGCCGGCAGGAGGTTCCAGACTGTCCAGGACGTGTTTCCAGCTTCTCCGGCAGGTGGTTCTGGTACGTCTGAGAGGTGGTTCCGCCATGGCTTTCAGGTGATTCCGGACCGTCCCCCAGGTGGTTCTGGCATAGCCAGCAGTTGATATTGGCCTGTCCGGCAGGTGGTTCCAGCGAGTCGAACAGGTGGCTCCGGCGTGCTCGGCAGGTGGTTCCGGTCTGTCCGGTAGGTGATTCCGGCGTGTCCGGCACGTGCTTCCGGCACGTCTGAGAGGTGGTTCCGGCAAGCGCGACAGGTGATTTCGGAGTGTCCGCCAGGTGACTCTGGCGTAGCCGGCAGTGATTTTCACGTGTCCGGCAGGTGTTTCTGGCGAGTCGAGCAGGTGGCTCCGGCATGCTCGGCAGGTGCTTCCGGCGTCTCCGGCACGTGGTTCTGGTGTGTCTGAGAGCTGGTTCCGGCATGTCCGGCAGATGATTCCGGAGTGTCCGCCAAGTGGTTCTGGCATACCCGGCTGGTGATTTGCGCATGTCAGGTAGGTGGTTCCGGCGAGTCGAGCAGGTGGCTCCGGCGTGCTCGGCAGGTTGTTCAGACGGGTCTGGCAGGTGTTTTCCGTCTTTTCGGGGTGTGGTTCCAGCATCTCATGCACATGGTTCTGGCACGTCTGAGATGTGGTTCCGGCCGGCCCGACAGGTGTTTCCACAGTGTCCGCCAAGTGGTACTGGCGTAGTTGGCATGTGATTTTGGCATGACCGGCAGGTGGTTCCAGCAAGCCCGGCAGGTGATTCCGAAGTGTTCCCCAACTGGTTGTGGTGTAGCTGGCAGGTGATTTTTGCGTGTCCGGCAGGTGGTTCTGGCGAGTCGAGCAGGTGGTTCCGGCGTGCTCGGCAGGTGCTTCCGGGGTCATTGGCACGTGGTTCTGGCATATCTGAGAGGTGGTTCCGGCATGCCCGGCAGGTGATTCCGGAGTGTTCGCCAAGTGTTTCCGGCGTAGCCGGCAGGTGATTTTGCATGTCCAGCGGTCGTTCCGGCGGGTCGAGTCGGTGGTTCCGGCGTGTCCGGCAGGTGGTTCCGGTCTGTCCGGCAGGTGGTTCTGTGGTGTCCGGCACGAGGTTCAGTCTGAGAGGCTGTGCCGGCATGCCCCTCACGTGATTCCGGCTTGTCCCCGAAGTGGTGCTGGTGTAGCGGGCAGGTGATTTTGGCGTGTCCGGCAGGTGGTTCAGGCGAGTTGAGCAGGTGGTTGCGACGTGCTCGGCAGGTGCTTCCGGCGTCTCCGGCACGTGTTTCTGGCACATCTGACTGGTGGTTCCGGCATGCCCAAATGGTGATTCCGGTCTGTCCGGTAGGTGGTTCCGGCGTGCACGGCACGTGGTTCTGGTACGTCTCAGAGGTGGTTGCGTATGCCCAACAGGTGATTCCGGACTGTCCGGCACGTGCTTCTGGCACGTCTGAGAGGTGGTTCCAACATGCCCGGCAGGTCATTTCGGAGAGTCGTCCAAGTGGTTCTGGCGTAGCCCACAGGTGATTTTGGCGTGTCTGGCAGGTTGTTCCGTTGTGCTTGGCAGGTGGTTCAGGCTTGGCCGGCAGGAGGTTCCAGACTGTCCAGGACGTGTGTCCAGCTTCTCCGGCAGGTGGTTCTGGTACGTCTGAGAGGTGGTTCCGCCATGGCTTTCAGGTGATTCCGGACCGTCCCCCAGGTGGTTCTGGCATAGCCAGCAGTTGATATTGGCCTGTCCGGCAGGTGGTTCCAGCGAGTCGAACAGGTGGCTCCGGCGTGCTCGGCAGGTGGTTCCGGTCTGTCCGGTAGGTGATTCCGGCGTGTCCGGCACGTGCTTCCGGCACGTCTGAGAGGTGGTTCCGGCAAGCGCGACAGGTGATTTCGGAGTGTCCGCCAGGTGGCTCTGGCGTAGCCGGCAGGTGATTTTCACGTGTCTGGCAGCTGTTTCTGGCAAGTCGACCAGGTGGCTCCGGCATGCTCGGCAGGTGCTTCCGGCGTCTCCGGCACGTGGTTCTGGTGTGTCTGAGAGCTGGTTCCGGCATGTCCGGCAGATGATTCCGGAGTGTCCGCCAAGTGGTTCTGGCATACCCGGCTGGTGATTTGCGCATGTCAGGTAGGTGGTTCCGGAGAGTCGAGCAGGTGGCTCCGGCGTGCTCGGCAGGTTGTTCAGATGGGTCTGGCAGGTGTTTTCCGTCTGTTCGGGGTGTGGTTCCAGCATCTCATGCACATGGTTCTGGCACGTCTGAGATGTGGTTCCGGCCGGCCCGACAGGTGTTTCCACAGTGTCCGCCAAGTGGTACTGGCGTAGTTGGCAGGTGATTTTGGCATGACCGGCAGGTGGTTCCAGCAAGCCCGGCAGGTGATTCCGAAGTGTTCCCCAACTGGTTGTGGCGTAGCCGGCAGGTGATTTTTGTGTGTCCGGCAGGTGGTTCTGGCGAGTCGAGCAGGTGGTTCCGGCGTGCTCGGCAGGTGCTTCCGGGGTCATTGGCACGTGGTTCTGGCATATCTGAGAGGTGGTTCCGGCATGCCCGGCAGGTGATTCCGGAGTGTTCGCCAAGTGTTTCCGGCGTAGCCGGCAGGTGATTTTGCATGTCCAGCGGTCGTTCCGGCGGGTCGAGCCGGTGGTTCCGGCGTGTCCGGCAGGTGGTTCCGGTCTGTCCGGCAGGTGGTTCTGTGGTGTCCGGCACGAGGTTCAGTCTGAGAGGCTGTGCCGGCATGCCCCTCACGTGATTCCGGCTTGTCCCCGAAGTGGTGCTGGTGTAGCGGGCAGGTGATTTTGGCGTGTCCGGCAGGTGGTTCAGGCGAGTTGAGCAGGTGGTTGCGACGTGCTCGGCAGGTGCTTCCGGCGTCTCCGGCACGTGTTTCAGGCACATCTGACTGGTGGTTCCGGCATGCCCAAAAGTTGATTCCGGTCTGTCCGGTAGGTGGTTCCGGCGTGCACGGCACGTGGTTCTGGTACGTCTCAGAGGTGGTTGCGTATGCCCAACAGGTGATTCCGGACTGTCCGGCACGTGCTTCTGGCACGTCTGAGAGGTGGTTCCAACATGCCCGGCAGGTCATTTCGGAGAGTCGTCCAAGTGGTTCTGGCGTAGCCCGCAGGTGATTTTGGCGTGTCCGGCAGGTGGTTCCGCCGTGCTCGGCAGGTGGTTCAGGCATGGCCGTCACGTGGTTCCAGTCTGTCCAGGACGTGTTTCCAGCTTCTCCGGCAGGTGGTTCTGGTACGTCTGAGAGGTGGTTCCGCCATGGCTGGCAGGTGATCCCGGACTGTCCCCCAGGTGGTTCTGGCATAGCCAGCAGTTGATATTGGCCTGTCCGGCAGGTGGTTCCAGCGAGTCGAACAGGTGGATCCGGCGTTCTTGGCAGGTGGTTCCGTTCTGTCCGGTAGGTGTTTCCGGCGTGTCTGGCACGTGCTTCCGGCACGTCTGAGAGGTGGTTCCGGCATGCGCGGCAGGTGATTCCGTAGTGTCCGCCACGTGGTTCTGGCATACCAGGCAGTTGATTTTGGCGTGTCCGGCAGGTGTTTCTGGCGAGTCGAGCACGTGGCTCCAGCATGCTCGGCAGGTGCTTCCGGCGTCTCCGGCACTTGGTTCTGGTGTGTCTGAGAGCTGGTTCCGGCATGTCCGGCAGATGATTCCGGAGTGTCCGCCAAGTGGTTCTGGCATACCCAGCAGGTGATTTTGGCGTGTCAGGGAGGTGGTACCGGTGAGTCGAGCAGGTGGTTCCGGCGTGCTCAGCAGGTGGTTCAGGCGGTTCTGGCAGGTGGTATCCGTCTGTTCGGGGTGTGGTTCCAGCATCTCATGAACACGTTTCTGGCACGTCTGAGATGTGGTTCCAGCCGGCCCGACAGGTGTTTCCGCAGTGTCCGCCAAGCGGTTCTGGCGTAGTTGGCAGGTGATTTTGGCATGACTGGCAGGTGGTTCCAGCAAGCCTGGCAGGTGATTCCAAAGTGTTCAGCAACTGGTTGTGGCGTAGCCGGCAGGTGATTTTTGCGTGATCGGCAGGTGGTTCTGGCGAGTCGAGCAGGTGGTTCCGGCGTGCTCGGCTGGTGCTTCCGGGGTCATTGGCACGGGGTTCCGGCACGTCTGAGAGGTGGTTCCGGCATGCACGACAGGTGATTTCGGAGTGTCCGCCAGGTGGTTCTGGCGTACCCGGCAGGTGATTTTGGCGTGTCCGGCAGGTGTTTCTGGCGAGTCGAGCAGGTGGCTCCGGCATGCTCGGCAGGTGCTTCCGGGGTCTCCGGCAGGTGGTTCTGGTGTGTCTGACAGCTGGTTCCGGCATGTCCGGCAGATGATTCCGGAGTGTCCGGCAAGTGGTTCTGGCATACCCGGCTGGTGATTTGGGCATGTCAGGTAGGTGGTTCCGGCGTGTCAGGTAGGTGGCTCCGGCATGCTCGGCAGGTTGTTCAGACGGGTCTGGCAGGTGTTTTCCGTCTGTTCGGGGTGTGGTTCCAGCATCTCATGCACATGGTTCTGGCACGTTTGAGATGTGGTTCCGGCCGGCCCGACAGGTGTTTCCACAGTGTCCGCCAAGTGGTACAGGCGTAGTTGGCAAGTGATTTTGGCATGACTGGCAGGTGGTTCCAGCAAGCCCGGCAGGTGATTCCGAAGTGTTCCCCAACTGGTTGTGGCGTAGCCGGCAGGTGATTTTTGCGTGTCCGGCAGGTGGTTCTGGCGAGTCGAGCAGGTGGTTCTGGCGTGCTCGGCAGGTGCTTCCGGGGTCATTGGCACGTGGTTCTGGCATATCTGAGAGGTGGTTCCGGCATGCCCGGCAGGTGATTCCGGAGTGTTCACCAAGTGTTTCCGGCGTAGCCGGCAGGTGATTTTGCATGTCCAGCGGTCGTTCCGGCGGGTCGAGCTGGTGGTTCCGGCGTGTCCGGCAGGTGGTTCCGGTCTGTCCGGCAGGTGGTTCTGTGGTGTCCGGCACGAGGTTCAGTCTGAGAGGCTGTGCCGGCATGCCCCTCACGTGATTCCGGCTTGTCCCCGAAGTGGTGCTGGTGTAGCGGGCAGGTGATTTTGGTGTGTCCGGCAGGTGGTTCAGGCGAGTTGAGCAGGTGGTTGCGACGTGCTCGGCAGGTGCTTCCGGCGTCTCCGGCACGTGTTTCTGGCACATCTGACTGGTGGTTCCGGCATGCCCAAAAGTTGATTCCGGTCTGTCCGGTAGGTGGTTCCGGCGTGCACGGCACGTGGTTCTGGTACGTCTCAGAGGTGGTTGCGTATGCCCAACAGGTGATTCCGGACTGTCTGGCACGTGCTTCTGGCACGTCTGAGAGGTGGTTCCAACATGCCCGGCAGGTCATTTCGGAGAGTCGTCCAAGTGGTTCTGGCGTAGCCCGCAGGTGATTTTGGCGTGTCCGGCAGGTGGTTCCGCCGTGCTCGGCAGGTGGTTCAGGCATGGCCGTCACGTGGTTCCAGTCTGTCCAGGACGTGTTTCCAGCTTCTCCGTCAGGGGGTTCTGGTACGTCTGAGAGGTGGTTCCGCCATGGCTGGCAGGTGATCCCGGACTGTCCCCCAGGTGGTTCTGGCATAGCCAGCAGTTGATATTGGCCTGTCCGGCAGGTGGTTCCAGCGAGTCGAACAGGTGGCTCCGGCGTTCTTGGCAGGTGGTTCCGGTCTGTCCGGTAGGTGTTTCCGGCGTGTCTGGCACGTGCTTCCGGCACGTCTGAGAGGTGGTTCCGGCATGCGCGGCAGGTGATTTCGTAGTGTCCGCCAGGTGGTTCTGGCATACCCGGCAGGTGATTTTGGCGTGTCCGGCAGGTGTTTCTGGCGAGTCGAGCAGGTGGCTCCGGCATGCTCGGCAGGTGCTTCCGGCGTCTGCGGCACGTGGTTCTGCTGTGTCTGAGAGCTGGTTCCGGCATGTCCGGCAGATGATTCCGGAGTGTCCGCCAAGTGGTTCTGGCATACCCAGCAGGTGATTTTGGCGTGTCAGGGAGGTGGTACCGGTGAGTCGAGCAGGTGGTTCCGGCGTGCTCAGCTGGTGGTTCAGGCGGTTCTGGCAGGTGGTATCCGTCTGTTCGGGGTGTGGTTCCAGCATCTCATGAACACGTTTCTGGCACGTCTGAGATGTGGTTCCAGCCGGCCCGACAGGTGTTTCCGCAGTGTCCGCCAAGCGGTTCTGGCGTAGTTGGCAGGTGATTTTGGCATGACTGGCAGGTGGTTCCAGCAAGCCTGGCAGGTGATTCCAAAGTGTTCACCAACTGGTTGTGGCGTCGCCGGCAGGTGATTTTTGCGTGATCGGCAGGTGGTTCTGGCGAGTCGAGCAGGTGGTTCCGGCGTGCTCGGCTGGTGCTTCCGGGGTCATTGGCACGGGGTTCTGGCATGTCTGAGAGGTGGTTCCTGCATGCCCGGCAAGTGATTCCGGAGTGTTCGCCAAGGGGTTCTGGCATAGTCGGCAGGTGATTTTGGCATGTCCGGCAGGTGGTTCAGGCGAGTTGAGCAGGTGGTTCCAACGTGTTTGGCAGGTGCTTCCGGCGTCTCCGGCACGTGTTTCTGGCACATCTGACAGGTGGTTCCGGCATGCCCGAAAGGTGATTCCGGTCTGTCCGGTAGGTGGTTCCAGCCTGCACGGCATGTGGTTCTGGTACGTCTCAGAGGTGGTTGCGCATGCCAAACAGGTTATTCCGGACTGTCCGCCACATGGTTCTGGCACGTCTGAGAGGTGGTTCCGGCATGCCCGGCAGGTCATCCCAGAGAGTCCTCCAAGTGGTTCTGGCATAACACGCAGGTGATTTTGGCGTGTCTGGCAGGTTGTTCCGTTGTGCTTGGCAGGTGGTTCAGGCTTGGCCGGCAGGTGGTTCCAGACTGTCCAGGACGTGTTTCCAGCTTCTCCGGCAGGTGGTTCTGGTACGTCTGAGAGGTGGTTCTGCCATGGCTGGCAGGCGATTCCGGACCGTCTCCCAGGTGGCTCTGGCATAGCCAGCAATTGATATTGGCCTGTCCGGCAGGTGGTTCCAGTGAGTCGAACAGGCGGCTCCGGCGTGCTCGGCAGGTGGTTCCGGTCTGTCCGGTAGGTGATTCCGGCGTGTCCGGCACGTGCTTCCGGCACGTCTGAGAGGTGGTTCCGGCAAGCGCGACAGGTGATTTCGGAGTGTCCCCCAGGTGGTTCTGGCGTACCCGGGAGGTGATTTTGGCATGTCCGGCAGGTGTTTCTGGCGAGTCGAGCAGGTGGCTCCGGCATGCTCGGCAGGTGCTTCCGGCGTCTCCGGCACGTGGTTCTGGTGTGTCTGAGAGCTGGTTCCGGCATGTCCGGCAGATGATTCCGGAGTGTCCGGCAAGTGGTTCTGGCATACCCGGCTGGTGATTTGGGCATGTCAGGTAGGTGGTTCCGGCGAGTCGAGCAGGTGGCTCCGGCGTGCTCGGCAGGTTGTTCAGACGGGTCTGGCAGGTGTTTTCCGTCTGTTCGGGGTGTGGTTCCAGCATCTCATGCACATGGTTCTGGCACGTCTGAGATGTGGTTCCGGCCGGCCCGACAGCTGTTTCCACAGTGTCCGCCAAGTGGTACTGGCGTAGTTGGCAGGTGATTTTGGCATGACCGGCAGGTGGTTCCAGCAAGCCCGGCAGGTGATTCCGAAGTGTTCCCCAACTGGTTGTGGCGTAGCCGGCAGGTGATTTCTGCGTGTCCGGCAGGTGGTTCTGGCGAGTCGAGCAGGTGGTTCCGGCGTGCTCGGCAGGTGCTTCCGGGGTCATTGGCACGTGGTTCTGGCATATCTGAGAGGTGGTTCCGGCATGCCCGGCAGGTGATTCCGGAGTGTTCACCAAGTGTTTCCGGCGTAGCCGGCAGGTGATTTTGCATGTCCAGCGGTCGTTCCGGCGGGTCGAGCTGGTGGTTCCGGCGTGTCCGGCAGGTGGTTCCGGTCTGTCCGGCAGGTGGTTCTGTGGTGTCCGGCACGAGGTTCAGTCTGAGAGGCTGTGCCGGCATGCCCCTCACGTGATTCCGGCTTGTCCCCGAAGTGGTGCTGGTGTAGCGGGCAGGTGATTTTGGTGTGTCCGGCAGGTGGTTCAGGCGAGTTGAGCAGGTGGTTGCGACGTGCTCGGCAGGTGCTTCCGGCGTCTCCGGCACGTGTTTCTGGCACATCTGACTGGTGGTTCCGGCATGCCCAAAAGTTGATTCCGGTCTGTCCGGTAGGTGGTTCCGGCGTGCACGGCACGTGGTTCTGGTACGTCTCAGAGGTGGTTGCGTATGCCCAACAGGTGATTCCGGACTGTCTGGCACGTGCTTCTGGCACGTCTGAGAGGTGGTTCCAACATGCCCGGCAGGTCATTTCGGAGAGTCGTCCAAGTGGTTCTGGCGTAGCCCGCAGGTGATTTTGGCGTGTCCGGCAGGTGGTTCCGCCGTGCTCGGCAGGTGGTTCAGGCATGGCCGTCACGTGGTTCCAGTCTGTCCAGGACGTGTTTCCAGCTTCTCCGGCAGGTGGTTCTGGTACGTCTGAGAGGTGGTTCCGCCATGGCTGGCAGGTGATCCCGGACTGTCCCGCAGGTGGTTCTGGCATAGCCAGCAGTTGATATTGGCCTGTCCGGCAGGTGGTTCCAGCGAGTCGAACAGGTGGCTCCGGCGTTCTTGGCAGGTGGTTCCGGTCTGTCCGGTAGGTGTTTCCGGCGTGTCTGGCACGTGCTTCCGGCACGTCTGAGAGGTGGTTCCGGCATGCGCGGCAGGTGATTTCGTAGTGTCCGCCAGGTGGTTCTGGCATACCCGGCAGGTGATTTTGGCGTGTCCGGCAGGTGTTTCTGGCGAGTCGAGCAGGTGGCTCCGGCATGCTCGGCAGGTGCTTCCGGCGTCTGCGGCACGTGGTTCTGCTGTGTCTGAGAGCTGGTTCCGGCATGTCCGGCAGATGATTCCGGAGTGTCCGCCAAGTGGTTCTGGCATACCCAGCAGGTGATTTTGGCGTGTCAGGGAGGTGGTACCGGTGAGTCGAGCAGGTGGTTCCGGCGTGCTCAGCAGGTGGTTCAGGCGGTTCTGGCAGGTGGTATCCGTCTGTTCGGGGTGTGGTTCCAGCATCTCATGAACACGTTTCTGGCACGTCTGAGATGTGGTTCCAGCCGGCCCGACAGGTGTTTCCGCAGTGTCCGCCAAGCGGTTCTGGCGTAGTTGGCAGGTGATTTTGGCATGACTGGCAGGTGGTTCCAGCAAGCCTGGCAGGTGATTCCAAAGTGTTCACCAACTGGTTGTGGCGTAGCCGGCAGGTGATTTTTGCGTGATCGGCAGGTGGTTCTGGCGAGTCGAGCAGGTGGTTCCGGCGTGCTCGGCTGGTGCTTCCGGGGTCATTGGCACGGGGTTCTGGCATGTCTGAGAGGTGGTTCCTGCATGCCCGGCAAGTGATTCCGGAGTGTTCACCAAGGGGTTCTGGCATAGTCGGCAGGTGATTTTGGCATTTCCGGCAGGTGGTTCAGGCGAGTTGAGCAGGTGGTTCCAACGTGCTTGGCAGGTGCTTCCGGCGTCTCCGGCACGTGTTTCTGGCACATCTGACAGGTGGTTCCGGCATGCCCGAAAGGTGATTCCGGTCTGTCCGGTAGGTGGTTCCAGCCTGCACGGCATGTGGTTCTGGTACGTCTCAGAGGTGGTTGCGCATGCCAAACAGGTTATTCCGGACTGTCCGCCACATGGTTCTGGCACGTCTGAGAGGTGGTTCCGGCATGCCCGGCAGGTCATCCCAGAGAGTCCTCCAAGTGGTTCTGGCATAACACGCAGGTGATTTTGGCGTGTCTGGCAGGTTGTTCCGTTGTGCTTGGCAGGTGGTTCAGGCTTGGCCGGCAGGTGGTTCCAGACTGTCCAGGACGTGTTTCCAGCTTCTCCGGCAGGTGGTTCTGGTACGTCTGAGAGGTGCTTCTGCCATGGCTGGCAGGCGATTCCGGACCGTCTCCCAGGTGGCTCTGGCATAGCCAGCAATTGATATTGGCCTGTCCGGCAGGTGGTTCCAGTGAGTCGAACAGGTGGCTCCGGCGTGCTCGGCAGGTGGTTCCGGTCTGTCCGGTAGGTGATTCCGGCGTGTCCGTCACGTGCTTCCGGCACGTCTGAGAGGTGGTTCCGGCAAGCGCGACAGGTGATTTCGGAGTGTCCGCCAGGTGGTTCTGGCGTACCCGGCAGGTGATTTTGGCATGTCCGGCAGGTGTTTCTGGCGAGTCGAGCAGGTAGCTCCGGCATGCTCGGCAGGTGCTTCCGGCGTCTCCGCCACGTGGTTCTGGTGTGTCTGAGAGCTGGTTCCGGCATGTCCGGCAGATGATTCCGGAGTGTCCGGCAAGTGGTTCTGGCATACCCGGCTGGTGATTTGGGCATGTCAGGTAGGTGGTTCCGGCGAGTCGAGCAGGTGGCTCCGGCGTGCTCGGCAGGTTGTTCAGACGGGTCTGGCAGGTGTTTTCCGTCTGTTCGGGGTGTGGTTCCAGCATCTCATGCACATGGTTCTGGCACGTCTGAGATGTGGTTCCGGCCGGCCCGACAGCTGTTTCCACAGTGTCCGCCAAGTGGTACTGGCGTAGTTGGCAGGTGATTTTGGCATGACCGGCAGGTGGTTCCAGCAAGCCCGGCAGGTGATTCCGAAGTGTTCCCCAACTGGTTGTGGCGTAGCCGGCAGGTGATTTCTGCGTGTCCGGCAGGTGGTTCTGGCGAGTCGAGCAGGTGGTTCCGGCGTGCTCGGCAGGTGCTTCCGGGGTCATTGGCACGTGGTTCTGGCATATCTGAGAGGTGGTTCCGGCATGCCCGGCAGGTGATTCTGGAGTGTTCGCCAAGTGTTTCCGGCGTAGCCGGCAGGTGATTTTGCATGTCCAGCGGTCGTTCCGGCGGGTCGAGCCGGTGGTTCCGGCGTGTCCGGCAGGTGGTTCCGGTCTGTCCGGCAGGTGGTTCTGTGGTGTCCGGCACAAGGTTCAGTCTGAGAGGCTGTGCCGGCATGCCCCTCACGTGATTCCGGCTTGTCCCCGAAGTGGTGCTGGTGTAGCGGGCAGGTGATTTTGGCGTGTCCGGCAGGTGGTTCAGGCGAGTTGAGCAGGTGGTTGCGACGTGCTCGGCAGGTGCTTCCGGCGTCTCCGGCACGTGTTTCTGGCACATCTGACTGGTGGTTCCGGCATGCCCAAAAGTTGATTCCGATCTGTCCGGTAGGTGGTTCCGGCGTGCGCGGCACGTGGTTCTGGTACGTCTCAGAGGTGGTTGCGTATGCCCAACAGGTGATTCCGGACTGTCTGGCACGTGCTTCTGGCACGTCTGAGAGGTGGTTCCAACATGCCCGGCAGGTCATTTCGGAGAGTCGTCCAAGTGGTTCTGGCATAGCCCGCAGGTGATTTTGGCGTGTCCGGCAGGTGGTTCCGCCGTGCTCGGCAGGTGGTTCAGGCATGGCCGTCACGTGGTTCCAGTCTGTCCAGGACGTGTTTCCAGCTTCTCCGGCAGGTGGTTCTGGTACGTCTGAGAGGTGGTTCCGCCATGGCTGGCAGGTGATCCCGGACTGTCCCCCAGGTGGTTCTGGCATAGCCAGCAGTTGATATTGGCCTGTCCGGCACGTGGTTCCAGCGAGTCGAACAGGTGGCTCCGGGGTTCTTGGCAGGTGGTTCCGGTCTGTCCGGTAGGTGTTTCCGGCGTGTCTGGCACGTGCTTCCGGCACGTCTGAGAGGTGGTTCCGGCATGCGCGGCAGGTGATTCCGTAGTGTCCGCCAGGTGGTTCTGGCATACCCGGCAGGTGATTTTGGCGTGTCCGGCAGGTGTTTCTGGAGAGTCGAGCAGGTGGCTCCGGCATGCTCGGCAGGTGCTTCCGGCGTCTCCGGCACGTGGTTATGGTGTGTCTGAGAGCTGGTTCCGGCATGTCCGGCAGATGATTCCGGAGTGTCCGCCAAGTGGTTCTGGCATACCCAGCAGGTGATTTTGGCGTGTCAGGGAGGTGGTGCCGGTGAGTCGAGCAGGTGGTTCCGGCGTGCTCAGCAGGTGGTTCAGGCGGTTCTGGCAGGTGGTATCCTTCTGTTCGGGGTGTGGTTCCAGCATCTCATGAACACGTTTCTGGCACGTCTGAGATGTGGTTCCAGCCGGGCCGACAGGTGTTTCCGCAGTGTCCGCCAAGCGGTTCTGGCGTAGTTGGCAGGTGATTTTGGCATGACTGGCAGGTGGTTCCAGGAAGCCTGGCAGGTGATTCCAAAGTGTTCACCAACTGGTTGTGGCGTAGCCGGCAGGTGATTTTTGCGTGATCGGCAGGTGCTTCTGGCGAGTCAAGCAAGTTGTTCCGGCGTGCTCGGCTGGTGCTTCCGGGGTCATTGGCACGGGGTTCTGGCATGTCTGAGAGGTGGTTCCTGCATGCCCGGCAAGTGATTCCGGAGTGTTCGCCAAGGGGTTCTGGCATAGTCGGCAGGTGATTTTGGCATTTCCGGCAGGTGGTTCAGGCGAGTTGAGCAGGTGGTTCCAACGTGCTTGGCAGGTGCGTCCGGCGTCTCCGGCACGTGTTTCTGGCACATCTGACAGGTGGTTCCGGCATGCCCGAAAGGTGATTCCGGTCTGTCCGGTAGGTGGTTCCAGCCTGCACGGCATGTGGTTCTGGTACGTCTCAGAGGTGGTTGCGCATGCCCAACAGGTGATTCCGGACTGTCCGCCACATGGTTCTGGCACGTCTGAGAGGTGGTTCCGGCATGCCCGGCAGGTCATCCCAGAGAGTCCTCCAAGTGGTTCTGGCATAACACGCAGGTGATTTTGGCGTGTCTGGCAGGTTGTTCCGTTGTGCTTGGCAGGTGGTTCAGGCTTGGCCGGCAGGTGGTTCCAGACTGTCCAGGACGTGTTTCCAGCTTCTCCGGCAGGTGGTTCTGGTACGTCTGAGAGGTGGTTCCGCCATGGCTGGCAGGCGATTCCGGACCGTCCCCCAGGTGGTTCTGGCATAGCCAGCAGTTGATATTGGCCTGTCCGGCAGGTGGTTCCAGCGAGTCGAACAGGTGGCTCCGGCGTGCTCGGCAGGTGGTTCCGGTCTGTCCGGTAGGTGATTCCGGCGTGTCCGGCACTTGCTTCCGGCACGGCTGAGAGGTGGTTCCGGCATGCACGACAGGTGATTTCGGAGTGTCCGCCAGGTGGCTCTGGCATACCCGGCAGGTGATTTTGGCGTGTCCGGCAGGTGTTTCTGGCGAGTCGAGCAGGTGGCTCCGGCATGCTCGGCAGGTGCTTCCGGCGTCTCCGGCACGTGGTTCTGGTGTGTCTGAGAGCTGGTTCCGGCATGTCCGGCAGATGATTCCGGAGTGTCCGACAAGTGGTTCTGGCATACCCGGCTGGTGATTTGGGCATGTCAGGTAGGTGGTTCCGGCGAGTCGAGCAGGTGGCTCCGGCGTGCTCGGCAGGTTGTTCAGACGGGTCTGGCAGGTGTTTTCCGTCTGTTCGGGGTGTGGTTCCAGCATCTCCTTTGAACACGTTTCTGGCACGTCTGAGATGTGGTTCCAGCCGGCCCGACAGGTGTTTCCGCAGTGTCCGCCAAGCGGTTCTGGCGTAGTTGGCAGGTGATTTTGGCATGACTGGCAGGTGGTTCCAGCAAGCCTGGGAGGTGATTCCAAAGTGTTCAGCAACTGGTTGTGGCGTAGCCGGCAGGTGATTTTTGCGTGATCGGCAGGTGGTTCTGGCGAGTCGAGCAAGTTGTTCCGGCGTGCTCGGCAGGTGCTTCCGGGGTCATTGGCACGGGGTTCTGGCATGTCTGAGACGTGGTTCCGGCATGCGCGACAGGTGATTTCGGAGTGTCCGCCAGGTGGTTCTGGCGTACCCGGCAGGTGATTTTGGCGTGTCCGGCAGGTGTTTCTGGCGAGTCAAGCAGGTGGCTCCGGCATGCTCGGCAGGTGCTTCCGGCGTCTCCGGCACGTGGTTCTGGTGTGTCTGAGAGCTGGTTCCGGCATGTCCGGCAGATGATTCTGGAGTGTCCGGCAAGTGGTTCTGGCATACCCGGCTGGTGATTTGGGCATGTCAGGTAGGTGGTTCCGGCGAGTCGAGCAGGTGGCTCCGGCGTGCTCGGCAGGTTGTTCAGACGGGTCTGGCAGGTGTTTTCCGTCTGTTCGGGGTGTGGTTCCAGCATCTCATGCACATGGTTCTGGCACGTTTGAGATGTGGTTCCGGCCGGCCCGACAGGTGTTTCCACAGTGTCCGCCAAGTGGTACAGGCGTAGTTGGCAGGTGATTTTGGCATGACCGGCAGGTGGTTCCAGCAAGCCCGGCAGGTGATTCCGAAGTGTTCCCCAACTGGTTGTGGCGTAGCCGGCAGGTGATTTTTGCGTGTCCGGCAGGTGGTTCTGGCGAGTCGAGCAGGTGGTTCTGGCGTGCTCGGCAGGTGCTTCCGGGGTCATTGGCACGTGGTTCTGGCATATCTGAGAGGTGGTTCCGGCATGCCCGGCAGGTGATTCCGGAGTGTTCACCAAGTGTTTCCGGCGTAGCCGGCAGGTGATTTTGCATGTCCAGCGGTCGTTCCGGCGGGTCGAGCTGGTGGTTCCGGCGTGTCCGGCAGGTGGTTCCGGTCTGTCCGGCAGGTGGTTCTGTGGTGTCCGGCACGAGGTTCAGTCTGAGAGGCTGTGCCGGCATGCCCCTCACGTGATTCCGGCTTGTCCCCGAAGTGGTGCTGGTGTAGCGGGCAGGTGATTTTGGTGTGTCCGGCAGGTGGTTCAGGCGAGTTGAGCAGGTGGTTGCGACGTGCTCGGCAGGTGCTTCCGGCGTCTCCGGCACGTGTTTCTGGCACATCTGACTGGTGGTTCCGGCATGCCCAAAAGTTGATTCCGGTCTGTCCGGTAGGTGGTTCCGGCGTGCACGGCACGTGGTTCTGGTACGTCTCAGAGGTGGT